>NC_056744.1:432517285-432634785 GCF_019279795.1 Protopterus annectens | reverse complement strand
TTCTGAACAGAACAAGACAGAATTCAAATCTATGCAAGTCTATGGTAGGTATTTCAAGAGGTGTCTGAACCTTCTCAGCCAACACATTGAGTTGCTGAACACTTTCCCACTAGTGAACTTCAGCAGTATCAGAATCTTAACCAGGCGGACAAACAGTCATAATTCGGCGAACTAACTGTCAGAATTCCGCAATCCGACTTTAGGAAATGTTAAGCACCCCATATGAAAGTTATGGTTGGGTCCCACATTAGTCAATAAAATCTGCCCACCCTAAGCAGCAAGTGACAGTGGCTGAATAAAAGATGGTTTCTAACTACGGTCAGTTCCGTTAATGTGTAATTAAGGTGCTGTACTGCCCTTACAAACTTGCTACAATAACAGGATTTGTTTTTGCATGTGTTTTCTGAAGGATACAAACTCTGAAATTGTAATGTATAATTTAGTCACTTCACTCCTCAGTCCTTTATCTGAAATGCCCCACATTATACTGCCCTTCTGACACCATCCGTTAAGTGTTTATGGCTTTGAAAGCCGAGAAAACCTTTGAAATTTTCCCATAAGTAGAAGTACATGGAGCACATAAAGCTCCATGCTGTACAGAAAATTATGATCATCTTGTCCATCATAAATCTAAATTATGTGCTACTGACATGGATGCTAACACTCTCCTCTCGAAATTTATGGCTATCCATGTCTGAAACAGAAAATAAGCTGAGTATGATCGGTGAACCAATCACTTGGAAATGAGCCTCTTGTCCTGTTCAGAATCTGGTTGCAAAAAGATGCAAGTACCTTGAAATGTGACTAAAATAGAATAGCAAGGCCAAAGAGATTTTATTTTCTAAACATTAACAATTCTTGGTAAAGCTCAGTCACTGGGTGATGCAAGACAGGTTTTCTCATAATCACACACATGCATGCATGAGCACACACACAGACACACACACAAGAAAAAGAATGAAAAAGTAAATCAAATTGCTGACAGCTTATTCTGTTTAGCTATTAATTAATGTAATTGCCAGCAACTGAGAAGCATACAGTAGCAAAATGAGACAGGCAACATAGTAAAGTAGCAGAGTTTGAAAATGTTTTATTATCTACAATTTGACTGTTTTTACTCAACATCAGGATAAACTATGTGTGAATAAATACTTATTCATACCTTACATCTCCTTACTCTCACTTCTTTGCACACTTCTTTACTTTTATCAGTTTTCGCCTTCCTAGTTTTCCTCTAAATATATCATAAGCCTGCTTTTCTCTTGCTTCATAGTGCGCTTCCTGTTTATATTATGCTGACTTAGTGTTAATTCCTCTATAAATTGTCTACAATTTCTCTATTAAGTCATTATCATATAACTCTTCTCCGTTGCTTTTTTTAAAGCTGTCTCGCTATGTTAAACCTATTTAAAATAGCGAGACAGTTTGTAAAAAGCAACGGAGATCTTGCTTACTCCGTTTCTTTTTTCAAAGTTGTCTTGCTATGTTAAATGGGTTTAACATAGTGAGACAGCTTTAAAAAAAGCAACGGAGATTCTCCATTGCTTTTTTCAAAGCTGTATCGCTATGTTAAACTCTTTTAACATAACGAGACAGTGTGTAAAAAAAGACTTATACTAATGGAAATAGTCCGGGAGACTGGACCTTTTTCCATTAGTATAAGTCTGATTTACAATGTGCACGCTGACCAGTCAGCGTGCACATTTTGGAATATTAATGAGGGTTGTTGTATAAATTACATTTTTGTTTGTTGTATTGTATGTGTAGAGGTACTAATTTCATGACTGAAAAGGATCACTTGACTAGTTTTCTATCATGTGGTCGAGGCTTGCAAGCTCAACCTGAACATGTTGGAATACCAAATACCAGCAATATCAAAATCCAACTTTGTTCCCCTTCTGGATCAGTGTTAACAATTGCTCCTAGGTCTGGAGCTGTAGGCTGTTTTCAGGATTTGAGGTTGCAGTTGGCATGGAGTATTTTCGGTATTCCATGTTTCGGCAATGAGTTTCAGTGCTTGACCACATGATAGAAGACCCATTAGACCAGTTCACCTACCTAGTTACTGAATGGCAAATAAATGTTTCTCCCAACAATAGTGATACAAGTGTATGCATGGGACAGCTGTGTGAAAAATCAGAATAAGAACTTTTCCACCATAGCTAGAAAAGTTGCATCTATAGATTAAAATGGAGAGAGCAAATCAAAATATTTTGGAAAATGAGAAGGATTACAAAACATGTATTGAGGCTATGTAAGCGGAAGCCCAAGGATTATTATATTAAACCGCACACACTCAAAGACACAGGAACAATCACCAGATTTAAGCTATAAAACTTCATTTAACCTTGCAGTTATGGAGTAACTGTTAGTAAGTTATATCCTGTTTCAATGTGATTCAGCAAAAAGTTCTTTCCACACCACAATCTATTCAGAGTTGTTTATTAATACACTCTTTCTTTCCTCATTGACTTAAACATACAGTCAAAATCAGTTTGCTGCTGTTAAAGTACATAAGAACATTATGTGACAATCTTTCTTCACAATTTCTTGTCATCAAAGCAGGGCAAAGTAGATAATAATAAAGCTAAACTCCTACTTTAAATATTGACAACCTATATTGCAAACAGAGACAATAAGGTAGACAAAGATGAGAAATAAAAAACAAATATAGAAAGCCAACCACAGATGGAACTACACCAGGCAGTTCCAGATAACTAAATGCTTTGTTTATACATTTCTAATATCTACCTGAAGGCACTTTTTTCAAGATGACCTATGACCTTTCAATCCCAGTTTCAAACAATGTAGCACTTATATAAGAAATGGTCACAGTCATTTTTATTGTTATGTCATGCCAGATAAAATAAATAACTACTTCAATAAATATTATTGATGTTTGTGGAGGGAAGACTTGAATGGACTACTCTGACTGCCTGACAAAACTTACCAACTAGACCCATGATATTTTGTTAAATGTTACTATTCATCAATGATTCCATAGTGGATGACCCTAAGATAAGGTATCCATCAAATCCAGGCCTGTTGTACACAGAGGAACTCTCATGGAAGTAAGCTTTCTTGCTTTTTTCTCTGATCAGGCTAATGGTACAAGCTTAACTATCCAAATCCTGTACCTGATAGTCCCATGACCACAAGGTGGGGGAGTAATCACCTAGACCAAAAAGTAGCACGTACATTTAGGATGTAGATGCATGCCACTCTTTTCAAATCTTCCCCCTTGCCATATCTCTTTAAGTGAGTCTGAATCTTCCACACCATGACAGTCTCTGGACATTTAGAGTGGGACTCCATATAACCTCACCACCAAGGTTCAAAATGTTCTTTTCCTGAAACAACTTGGGAGTCTCCTTATTTTCTCCATTGTTGTTTTATCGGCAGTTCCCTTGTTTTCCAATTTTTGTATTGCTTCTGAGCAGAGGAGTGGCCCTCCAGGTAATCTGCTCATTGTCTCACTCAACATTGTAGAAATTCCATCCTTTAAACACAGCAGTGACTTTGGAGTGAGATCGCTATCTCTTACACAGAACAGCAATACATTTGGACTGTTAGGCCTATATCCTATTACCTCCATTTTCTATAAGAATTCATGTGATTTCATTCTCTGCTCTGACAGCCAATGTGCTGTTACTTTCTGCTGTTCATAGTCTATGTTTAAGCCATCTTTAATGCTGAGATAATATTTTTATCAGTATAGGAATGCATAGCCTGCAGGCCAGACCTCCATTCTCCTCACCTGTGTACCTGGGAAGTGAAAACAAAATGTAACAGTCAATGGTGCATATACATGTCTTAAAAAGCCTAAAGCTTCTCCTTGTATGTTGAATAAATAAATAATCTGACTCTGCCTGATAGTACACATGCAGTGCTGCCCTAGTGCTAAAAACATGTGAAATATTTTTTTCCATACAGTCCTAGCTTCCTACAACCTTTCAAAACAGTCTTAAGATGATAATTTCAATGGGAACACTCTTTACATTGTAGAAATGACTCTACCCTGCCCCTTTTCTTCTATATAATGCTGAATTCATGCTGATACCTCTCACTAGCTCTCTGCAGGTGACTGAATGGGAACCAAGACCCGATTCATCCAGTCAGCTTCACACACAACAGTATATTCCCAAAGCAACACCAGAAGCTCATTTGTTTACCAGTCATGGGTGAACAATCTTGGAAACTCCAAACAGATCTACAAAATGCTAGGAGCAATGCTACAATGCTGCTCTAAACAGCAGTGGCTTTGCTTTATCACAGCACACAATGGACAAGATGTTCTACATATGCCTTTATTTATTTATTCGTGTGATTGCTTCCTTGCTTGTTTATTTATGTATTTATTTATTTACTTGTCTATTCGCTTGTTCATTTTTTGCATTTGAATGCCAGGATAGTCTGACTGGACAGAGTTCATTTTCACTGGAAGCCGCAGAACAAAAGCTTCACAACAACAGCCTAATACATTACAGAAAGTTTCGCAACATAGTACATATGAACAGTTTGATATTTCAGTACAAAATGTGTGATTGTGTTACTTATTTACTACCCTCTTAAAGTAGATGTTTATAGCAATCTGCTGGGCAGGTCTATTTGTAGACACAGCACAGTATAATGTAGGGTAAGAAATATGGTGGACTGGGGCTATGGTCTCTTGAGTTACAGCAGTGGTACTTAACAGATTAAAGTATAAACAAATAAACGCAAGTACAATTCACTAAACAACTCATTAAATGCAGCCTGATCTCAACAGCATACAGGAAGTATGTACTGCCACTCTGGGTTTATTTAAGGCTGCACTATTCACACCCAAGAAAATGTTTTACACACCCACCTGGCAGAGTGTTATGTTTCACACAATCACCCGGCAGAGTGTTTGACATAGCTACCCAGACCCATATCTCATCACTAACTCTGGCTTTCAATGCCTTCCAAAGCTGACTTGCCCACAGTAACTGTACTTTATACAAACACTTACATTCACATGCACACACACACTCACACACACACACACACACACACACACACACACACACACACACACACACACACACACACACACACCATAACTCTCAACCTGGAATCATCAAAAATCTGGACAAGGCCCATGAAAAATAGGTACAAATCTGTATGCTGATTAACATAAAATTTGCATACATAATTACATAACCCCATCCACTCCAGTGGAATTGTGGGATAACAACTTTCAAATGCAAACTGAAGAACAGACGAGACAACCAAAATATGGCACCAGAGCCCCCCTGCAACCATTCCAATGTCCCATCACATGGCTATTTCACCCCATTTACCATAAACACTAATGTGTGCATACTGCTTTACTTCTACAATGATTATTTGGATTTTATTTTTACATTTTATAGCACAATGCACAAACACAAATAGGTACCTGTGAAACAAAGCAATACTGTCTCACAATGAAAATAAACCTGGCATTAAAACTCCTCTGCCCTTGAAACTCACATTCATTGAAACAGCATTGAAACCCACACCACATCCAAAGAAAATGCATCTGGCCAGTGGTGGATAAAGATTACCTTTGGCCTGTTTTCAAATCATAGGCCCCTTCACACAAAACAAGAAACATGCATGTATTCTTTGATACACCTTCCTGACTTTATTAAATTATATTCCTTGTATAATACAGGCAAACCTCATTTGACAGCACAGATTATTACAGCTAGAGGTTGGTATCAGTCCTCATTTTGTACTCTTGAAATTGATTTCTCCAACCATTGCTTGCTTCCTGTATGCTCTAGGCAATAAGGGCTGTGTTGTAATATTGAATTGCAATACTATTGAATGCCAAAATATCGCCATTTTGAGCTGGATTTTGGTCAAAAAGTTGCTAACACAAAAAAAAATTTTGCAATGGGCAAGCCTGCTGCATCCCCCGCTATCCCTGCATTTTATATTTACCAACTCTGACATCAATCTACATTGGGAAAATGACAAATATCAGCTTGTCTATTAAAAGGTGGTTCAATGTTTCATGCAGCAATATTCTGCCATTTGAATTTGATGTTATGGTAGTGTGAGTTTACAACAGGGACCCCTAAGTAAGCCAAATAACCATCATCACTGAAAATTAGCACATGTGCTTAGTAAATTTACTAGATTATAAATAAATACAGATATTCATACCATTACTGCATGAAGTATTTCTAGTTAATGTATTAATGTTGACAATGAACCCCTTTTCTGAGGACAGTCCTTATTCAGCCATTATGTCTTGCAAAAATAATGGTAATTATAATGTTGTCTTTGACAAAGGAATTCTTAATGCTCTAATAATCACAAAATAGAAAAAATGAAGGATCACATCTAGAAACCTTTAATGTGGTATAAAATAGTACATAAATTCTTCAATAGTTTGTATTACATTTACTAGCAAACTACACATTAACCAGCATTTAGTTAGCATGTGGACTGACCTACAAAATCTCATGTTTCAGCAGCTAATGCCCTACTTTGGGCATATGAAATTGTGAAACTCTGTAATACAAAAGGTTGTTGGTAAGTGATGTGCAAGTCTTACAAATAAAGAAGTGTTAGGTTTCTTTAAATGTATTATGTTGACGCTCTGTTGTTTACTTTTTAATCCTGGTCCAGAGTTAAAGTATACACTGTCTTATGAATGATTTTACACAAGACATTATTTAATATTCACAGTAAAATGATTCGCAGGAATAGAGTATTACAGGTAGTCTGAATTCCTTACACACAAATAAACGGCTGGTAGTCATATTTAAATGTGATTTACTCTGACGGAATTGAATAAACCGCGCATGCTATATAAGGTATCATACACTGAAACTAGCCTGTCAGTGGAATAAAATTTAACAAAATATGTGTGCAACTGTGTATAAATTTAACCTTCCAAACATTTCCCCGAGATAAACGTCATCTTGTGCGGCTTCATAGAACATCTGTTCATAATGTATATGGCATCCATTCCTTTTTATGAACACAGTCTCCACATCTGACAAAGTTTTATAAGAGTTAATTAAATTAATTGTTTTCTCTTCCTTTAGAGGATCAAGTGTACTTCCTATGTGCAGGTTAAAACTTTAACAATTTATCTTGCACATGGAACAATAAACTTCAATTTTTAAACAGTTTCTTCTCACTATCTTGATAACAGTTGCACGCACACACTCACACACCCCTGAAATGGTTCACTCACTCACTGACCAGTCCAGTACCTTAAAGCAAAGCAGCTCCAGTGTTGAGTGAGCTTCCAGTTCTAGTAATCCAATAAATATACAGCAAAAGCGGCAACTCCGTGAAAGGGTCTGTTGACTGAGCTTGCAGTTCCATAACAGCAGTCCGTTGAGCTTAAATAAGTTCCAATAACATAACGGCAGTCCATTGAGCTTCCTTGACACGGCTCACTCTGCAGTTCCAATCACAGTATTCAAACAGACATGCGCTCCCATGCACGTCCCTTGAGCTTAATTCCGACAGGCTGGTGGAGCTGACGTCATCGCACACATGATGACGTCAGCTCCAAAAGTGGCGAAAATGAAAAAGTATAAAAATAGATGTAAAAAATCGGAAATGAAGGGGTGCCACTTGAGAATCATGGCACCCCATCATTGGGACCCCAAAACTCGGTAAAAAATGAGTAATTCGGGACGGTTGAGAGGTATGACACACACATACACATGCACACTACAGTCTTCTGTCCTGACCCAAGATTAGTTGTCTGGGGAACTGTTCTACACTTGTGAACAAGCCAAATAATTCTAAATACAAATGGTAGTGTGTAGCATAAAAGTCTAGCTAATAACAGATAGATGTTAGCAGCTTGTCACCAGTTAACAATAAATACCCTCATCAATTAAGAAAGAAAGAAAGAAATAGACAATCAGCCACAAGCTTTTTAAAAATGAATAAATAAAAGTACTTTACTTCAGAAAGAATTAGTTAAAGTAGTGCAGTTAACAGTTACATACAAATCTGCACAGAAATACAAACTTTTACAAAGAAAACAAAAAATAATCACTTTGAGCAAATGGATTACAATAAAACAAAATTGTTAACAGTGAGCCTTCTCCTAGCTATCATAAAGTGATAAAGAGCCCTAAGCTATACTGGATGAATTTTCACAAGACATTCCAGGCATCGACATCAGTGCAGAAAATAAACTCACAGGTCTGTACACAACATGTTTAAGATAGTTCTCCCACTGACTTCCCATATAAAAAATAAAACACTGATGCAATTAAGCGGAGTTTCACATTTACCTGCTAATTAGTTTGTCTTCCTACTCTTGGCTATCTAACCCTTACAGAATTTTCTAAATACACTTTACAACCTTTAGATTCTTGGCCTAGAAATAATTATAGAACTTGTAATCATAGAGCATAACAATTAGTGTTTATCTCTCACATGTCCATTACACATTTCACATCTTATGTCCATTTGCTGTATTTTCCAACAAAATGCAGTTCCAAGCTTCATAAACTTTTTTATCCATTTTGTAGAAAAAGTACAAGTTCTCACATCATTTTATGACACTGAAAAACATACAATTGCTTTAGGCGTGGAGGAAGATATTACCAAAAAAGTGGTATTCTCTGTGATATACATCTATCTCCCCAACATGTTCTATTTATGTTGCAAAATAGATTGAAATCTCTTGAGTGGGTGTTTATGCCCCCATTTGGACTTATCAATGTGCAGTAAGTCTAACAGGATAGGATCTGCTGAGGTTCTTTACATGATGCAGAGATCATCCCTCAGTAGCCTGTATGATACTGCAAAGAGGGCCAAGGCTTTGAGATGATCCACATAGTTCTTATGATTTAATCTTTTGATGTTCTTAGTAAGAAAGCACTGTGGGCCTACAAGTTGTGAGAGATACATCCCAAATGGGGAATTAAACTCACTGATCAGCCTGATGAGTATGGAATTTAGTGGAATGATTTCATCCCTGGAACTGGACACCATACCCTTAGTAATAAGCTGTGCATTGAAAAAGAACTTTCATACAATATTGTATAAATGTTAAGCTAAGGATAGCTCACTGCCTACAGGGGTTATCAGTTCCTTAACTACTGGATCAATGTCTGGGGTAAATCACCAATGTGGTACTTACATGTTACAAGGCACTTCTTGTTTGCTGAAGGATACTATTATATACTTATTGACATTTAGTTTTAGTCAATGATTTTCATACCAACAATTGATTGGGGAAAGGCCCTCTTGGAAGATCGTGTCCTCTGGGGAGTTTATGATGGCATCAAGTTTACAGTCATCTGCAAACTTGGTCAACCTAAACCCCGTAACAGTAGCTTTACTCTCCAAGAAGTAAATGCCAAATTAGAGTGCCTCAAAGACTGAACCCTGAGGTACACCATTAGTGACATATCTTTTCGAGGAGGTAGTACAGCCTACCTAATTTCCTGTGTTGCTATCTAGTGAGTTACACTGGGATTAACATTTAGCTGGGATAGTTTATCTATGATACTTGAGGTGTGGGATGGTGCCAAACACCTTTTTAAGGCCTAGAGATGAGGTATGTACTGATTTTCCCTCATAAATTGCTTCAGTAACCATCTTGAAGAAGTCATTCAGATTAAGCAGGCATGATCTTCCCTTGTCAAGTCTGAACTAGCTTTGTTTGAGAGTTTCTAGGTTATCTGCATCTTTATTTATTTAGTCCATAATGATCCTTTCCATACCCTGTTAATTCCAAAATGATTCTTTCAGGATCCATCAAGCAGTTAAATAAACATATTGTTAAAATGGCCAAATTTAACTTATCTTTTGGAGTTTGCAAATGCTGTAAATCAGTTGTCCAAGAAAAACTAAAAATTATAATAATATTGTTCATATACAGCAACATATTCCTGACTTTGCTGAAAAATATATTCCATTAGGCAGTGGAAAGTAACAAACACAGCTGATATAGTGGCTAGGCCTTCATTTCACAGTCAGAATGTGCAGAGTTCAATCTTGAACTTTAGTCACTGTCTGTGTGAGTTTGTATGTTCTCACTGTGTCTGTGTGGGGTCCTACCTCCAGCTAAAGAAAGTATGAAAGGTACTAGGATCAAACCCAGCCTTCCCAGTTGAACTTGAGAGCTATGCTAACACAACACATTGAAAATCAGAGTCATGACCAGCAGCATAGCCTCTAGGAAGTGCCTATCAGGGGAAGAGTTGTATAGAATAACCATTTTGCTTTAGGTATCAACCATGGTGCACAGTCTCCTCTAGATAGGAAGAGTTAGCCCAGAGTTTATGCCATGTTGGGACTAGCCACTCTGCACTGACAGAACTTAGTCAAAGAAATGGAAAAGTAAAGTGTACAAAACAGTGGTGAAACCAGTACTTCTGTATGGTACAGAAACATAAGCAGTAAAGGCAGAGCAGTTAAACAACTTCAGGTGGTAAAGATGAAGTACATGAGAGGGAGGATAGCATGTCCACTGAGGGACAGACAAAGAAATGAGGTCATCACTCCAGGAGTTAAAGTGGCCCCAGCTGCAAAGAAGTTCAGGGAGAAAAGAATTCTATAGTTTGGTCACATGTGTGGAAAACCACAAGACAATCTGGTGAAGAAGATTTGGGAAAAAAGATAGCAAAAGCAAATGAGGATGTCAGGCCAATAGATGAATGTATTGCATGAGAGAAGAACTTTGACAGTAAAATGTTACTGTCAAAGAAGGTAAGAGAGTGACACTGAATTGGGAGTGGTGGTGACAGCTGACGTGACACCCTGATGTCATGTAGAAAAAAATTTTAAAAAAGGGTTTCTTGATAATGATTATTATTAGTAGACAGCAAAACCATATTTAATGCAAATGGCCTAACTGTAAACTGGAATGTTGTCATGAGACAATAACTGTTGTCTCTTCTTGAGAATCATATGTCAAACAGATTTACTAATACCATTACAAAAAATCCCAATGCTCAGGTATTTTGCTTACTCTCGATTAAATAAAACTTTGGCTGTTTGAAATAAAGAATAAAAGTTATACAAACTGATCTCATTCAGCCTGTAAAAGTTAAGGCACACTCTAACAGCTCTGAAGGACTTCATTGCCAGCACCATTAATGAAAACCATCTGTTGATGATACAAATATGCCTTTGGAAATAATTCCTGAAATATTTGCATTTGTTTGGCTGCTGCAATATGATATGATATGATCAAATTGATACCACATTAGAAGATGTAAATAATTCAGTATTGCCTCATTAATGATTGTTTTGTGATGTTGCAAAAAGTCAAAAACTGAAAAAAATATAATTGTGAACCAAGATTTGTTTCTTTGGAATGGTTTACCAATAAATCAAAACCAAGCAATGCCTCATAAGTAAGGTCTTTCTCTTCTATCTGCATTGAAGAAACTGCCTTCCTCTGCAAGCACTGATGACTCTGAGAAAGCTTTCTGATGTATGGATAAAGGAAGTTGTCTATCCATTCCCAGTGGCTTTTTTAGAATAACCAAGATTTTCCTAAGTCTTCTCCAAACAACAATGCAATAGCTGAGAAGTCTGTCAGTTAGCACACAGGATTAAGGCTATGAGCTGTTAAAATACTACTTTCTATAGTGAAGGGTACAGGGTTTGATTCCTTATGTCTTCATTTGCCTATTGTATGACTTTGAGCAAGTCACTTAACCAGACTGTACTCCTGGGTAGCCCCTGAAAATGGATAATTGCACCCAATAGGCTTAACTGGTTAACAAATGTATTAAAATAAAAATAATAAAGTCTTCACATAGCTGGGTAGTTGGCCTTCAATACCATGAGTATAAATAAAAAATAAAAATCCTAGTTTGACCTTTTTATATCAACATATTTCTTTAACATTTACTTCTATACCCTTCTGAATATTTCCTTAAGTACAATATACAGGAGATGGTAATAATATGTATGAAGAGTTTTTATTTCCAAAAGATGGAGTAAATGTGACACTAGTCACTTTAGGCACAGTCACTGATTACAGCACTAGAAACTGAAAAATATCTACATGCTAGCAAGTAAAATCAAGTAACTGTCATAGCTCATGGTAAATGGCTGACTCTATAGATTATTACTCTTTTAAAAGGTATATACTAGTGATGGCTTTATTCTGCAAAGGAGCTCTTCACCATGGGTGAAAGTCTTCTGGCATTCAGGTGCTGTAAAAAAATGCTGTTTGGCATTTTAATTCATTTTAGGAAGACCAATTCTCATACCCCAAATGTCCTGTTGTGGCTATTCAATGGGCTAGTTCTAGCTGCCACCACACACTGTAAAATGACATTCCATCATAATGCAAGATATTTTTAGTGGGGCGCACCAATCTCAGATTTTTTATTTATCCTTCCTGGTATATTATTAAGAGGAAGAAATACAGATGTATGAATTTCCATATAGAGTCAAGCAAGTGTCAATGCAATATTCCAGTAGACAGCTCCCTTCCAGGTTTCAATTATTGATGTTTGAAATGCAGAATGGCATAAAATTGTATTTGTATTATTAAATCTACTATATTGTTAATGAGATTTGCATTTTTATTTTAACCATATTGCAGCATAATCTTGCAATTTAGTGTAAGAATCTCTTAAGGGTATTCTGGACCAGAACAGAAGTCAAAACTGGAAGAAATACAATGACTTATATGTGTATCTTTATTAATATTACATTGCTACAAAATTGATTTTTAAATGTTCTCATAATTTTCTGGTTTAATGAAAATGGATATAAAAAGTTAGTTGTATCACCTGATGGTCGTGAGGTCAAATGCATTCTTTTACTATATCGTCAAAAGTAGTAACACATACTTGTATAGCACTCATTTTGTTTTTCTTTATCTTTTTTTTTTTTTTTCAAGAAAGCTGGCAACCGGGAATGTTTATTCTATACCTTAGCCTTTTCCCCTTCCTCAAATTGGAGCAACCTCATGTCTCTCTATGGGATGAGTTATTGGGCAAGCCCCCTACAGTACCTAGCAGAATTTTATTTTTGTTTATTTGTTTGTTTATTTAGGGATCAAAGCAGCCGTTTGAAGGAGGGCCAATGCTCATGAACCTGAATCAACATTTCCTGGTTTGACATATTGATGTAAGCTGGTTATAATATGTTTGAAAAGGAAAAGGTATACCTGAGTAAAGCTGAGGGGAAGTTACAATTAAGCACGTAGAGTGAAAGTGAGCACAATGTTAATACAGCAAAAGGTGGCTATTAGAACTTCAAACCATTTTTTGCTGCCTTCCATCATACTATAATTTGTGAAGTTCAGCAAAGAAAATTGCAGTTTTGCTGGTTTACTACTCTCTAGCACTTAATCTGAGTAAGGCATTTTAATATTCATCTTTATTCCCCAAAACAACTTCATTTAAAATTCCGTAATAAAACAATGAAAAAAACGTTTAAAAGGTTAAATAGTGCATTTAATCAAAACTGTTTTTCAGAGATATTCTGAAACTTAAAAAATATAATCCAGTCGAGAAGTTGTCAAAATGTTCTCAAACAACAAAAAAGATTTGTGAACTGTACGAGTCAATATTTTTGAATGTAAGCCAGGCTTGTACTCAAAACATTAGTGATTGCTACTCATTTATGTGATCATCAGGTACGTATCTAGCTGGATTTTTTTTTTTTTTTTTTTTTTTTTTTTTTTTGTAGAGTGAATTGTGCATATACCAATTATTTCTCCTTCTTTCTGAGAAGTGCAACCTTGGAGTTGGTACAGGGGTTTGGAGGGTGAAGCCTCTCCACATGGGGAGTGCAGAAGGCTAGCCCCTCTACAAAAATGCTTTTCTAATATGACGTTTTCTTACTTCTCAGTGCTGTTTGGATTCAGAAAGTTTCACTTATTTGTGATCACATTAATGTGAGGTGCTCACAAATTAGTCAGATTCTTGTTAGGAAGCTCTTTGAATAATCAATATTGTGACAGTGATCACAGTAGATTGTTGTTGTGTCTCAAGAGCATCAATAGAGAGATAGATAGATAGATAGATAGATAGATAGATAGATAGATAGATAGATAGATAGACAGAAATACAGATATTGTTAACTTAAGTCAGTCTGCTTTTACAATGGTCGCCTGCATTTCCATTTTTTTATAATCACTTCATTGCTAAATTAAACTCAACAAATCTAATAGAACCTTTCCATTAACATCTAGCTCCTGGCCACTGCAAATAGATAAATGTAAAGAGAGCTTCACTTTCATTCTATATGGCAATAACCCATCAGAAATAGATTGTATATATTTCTTAAAACCCAGTAGTATGTCAAACGGACAGAAAATATGCTATCAGTCTTTCAAAGAACCATCTCGACACCTCCAAACAGTTGCATATTAACCCAGTAAGATTCTAAGTAATTTAGAAGGCATAAAAAATATTTGTAGAGAAAGCTGCCAACCAAAACAACATTACCCCCTATATTTAGTAGAATGCCTTGAACAGCCTAAGGATCTTTTCCAAACTTCTAGAAAGATCTGTATCACCATTTCCTTATCCCACACTCTTCCGTTTAAAATATTCAGTCATATTTAACTAACAAAGAAATGCAAACTTGTATTTTCTAGATGTGAGGGCCATTTTTGTTGTCCACCCCCCCACCCCTGTACCCACTCATGAATGGGGATTTACCTTTACATTCTTGCTCCAATGTCTCAAAACCCTGGGGGAAAAGAGACAACTTTGTGTTCAGCAAAAAGCAACTATTTCCTCCTCTCTGTGACTGTGAAGCCTTAGACTAAGAATCTTAAGCTAGGCAGAGGAGAGAGAATAAGCCCCTCATAGACCACTGCAAGCAGCTTAATACCCTGAAGAAAAGAGTACGTATAATACTTGATATACTGTTTAGTAGGACAGATCCATGTGACACTCGTCTTCACTTGTATCACCATATAAAGCTGTGATTTCATGAAAGGAGTGAATGTGATATGTTTTACAAAGTCTGTTTTTCAGCATGTAGCCATTTATTTATTTATTTTTTTATTTCCTTTGTTAACCAGGTAAATGACCTGATCCTAAACAATGGAATATTTTTACTCAGAATGCAGGCCAACAAGCATACATATCTATTAGCAAAATTATCTCTGAATTAGTAAAGAATGTAATTACAATAAACTGTGGAAATGGGTGACATACAGGGAAAAGGCTCTAACTGGTCCATTTGACCTTGGTTCAGTTAACAGCTCAGGCAACTGACAGAGCATGACAAAGGGATGGGCATGCCTATCCAAGGTCAGAGGGCATTCATTAACGACACTCCCTTAGGAGAAGGGTGGTTCAAAGAGGAGAGCTGCTCTCAAATGTACTCAATGAAAGTGGAAGGTGGGACAGGAAAATGGCTAAAGCAAATAAATAGAAAAAAATCCCCCCCAAGAAGGAAGCAGAGATGGCAAGATGCTCTTTCTGTCAATGTTAAGAACTTCAGCATTGCTGGAGAAACAATTTTCATAGTTCTGAATCAAAACTTTGAACAGTGTATAGCTTGCCAAGGGTAAGCATCTTTTTTGTTGAATAATGTGATGCAACTAACCCCTCAAATGTCAAAATACAGACTATAAGAAAGAATGACCATGGTGCTTTCTCTTTTGGGCATCACACAGTTCCTTAGTAGTGCAGTAGTTAAGATTAGATAAGTTTCCTTTCTGGTATTTTAAGAGGCCTGGGTTCTTATCAGCAGAGTTAGTGGAAGGACTTAGTATCATGGCAGATTAGATGTGCAGGTCCCCAATGCATACTGACTTCAACAGATTTATGGGCAAGATAGATAACTGTTTATGCAGTGAAAATGATGCCGGGATGTCCTTATCAGTGAAGCAAACGTAAAGCTTTTATCAGACAAACTATTACATAGTTTTCTCACTCCATACATAGCTGATTCTAGCCCACTTATTAATCATTCCAAGCCAGGCATCTTTCCAACCCTCCTTAATTTAACACTTAGTTTCATAGTTTCATAGTATAGTACTAGGCTATCTGCCCTGGGGCATTTGTAAGCCTAGCCATAGTGATGTGGCTTTTGCCACCCCATGAAATGGTACAAAAATGTACAGAATAAATCTAGAATACTGTGCCTCTGTCTAGTAGTGACACAATGAAGATCCCTTTATATAATAGAATTAGTTTACTGTGTCCCTGTCTAGCAGTGACACAGATGTGACCCCTGGGGTAAACTTACGATCTCCCATCCACTCATCAAGATTTCTCTTGAAGAGAGTCAGTGAGGGGCTTTGCCTAATACGAACTGGGATCCTGTTCCAAAGCATGGGAAGCCTCTGGGTTATGAATCTATCCCTCCAGCATGTCCTATTCATACTTGTGCCGAGGTTTAAGTCTTTAGCTCTTGTGGTCCTGATGGATTTGGATTTCTTGAGGTGGAGCATGTCCATCAGATCCTGATTGGACATGGCCTTGTACGTCAGGCTGAGATCACCTCTGAGCAGGCGGTATGCTACTGAATAGAGCTGAAGTTTCTTTAGTCTGGCAGAATAAGACATATGTCTGAGACCCTTGATCCTTTTGGTGAGGTACTTTTGTGGTCTCTCCAGCTGTTGCAAGTGCCGGGTGAGGTACATACCAAATGGGGCATTGTACTCAATCATGGGTCTGATGAGGGAGGAATATAGGGGTACAATGACATCCTTGGATCTGGATGTGAATCCCTTCATGATGAGGTGTGCAAGGTAGAATGTTTTTCTAACCACTTTGGCAACGTGGGTGTCAAATGAGAGGTCGCTGTCTACTCGGGTCCCTAGGTCTCTGATTACTTTTTCCATACTCAGTGGGTTGCTGTCTATGTGATAATTTGTGGGTACTTTGTTTTTTCCAAAAGGGATGACTATACATTTTTTGGCATTTAGTTTAAGGCCGTGACTACGGCACCAGTTGTACGTTTCAGTGAGGCCTTTTTGTAGGATGTGTGTGTCTGCTGGTGTATCGACTATGGTGCCTAGTTTGCAGTCATCTGCGAACTTTCTCAGCCACAGCCCTCCCATGTTTGCTTTAACATCTGAGAAATAAATGCCGAACAAGAGGGGTCCCAGGACAGATCCCTGTGGGGCACCACTTGTGAGTGGCTTTGAGTCTCACATTGCTCCAGTGATTTTAACTTTATGGGTTCTGTCCTTTAGCCAGTTTGCAACCCATCTAGTGACATAAGGGTTTACTTTTAAGCTGTTTAGCTTATCTATGATGCCTGAGTGGGGTATTGTGTCGAAGGCCTTAGCCACGTCCAGGTATGCTGTATGGACTGCTTTGCCCTCATCAATGGCTCTAGTGACTGTTTCGAAAAAGTCAACCAGGTTTAAAAGGCAGACTCTGCCCTTTACAAAGCCGAACTGGGTGGGGTCAAGTGTCTGTAGGTCCCCTATGTCTCTGTTTATGAGTTCCATAATGATTCTTTCCATAGCTTTGCAGACCAGGCTAGTTAAGCTTATGGGGCGGTAGTTTCCAGGGTCTGTAGAAGCACCCCCCTTGTGGAGTGGGACCACTGTTGCTGTACACCAGTGTTCAGGTACATATCCCAAAGTAAGGCTAAGGTTAAATAGCATTTTTATGTGTGGGTTTAGCTCCTCTTGGAGTTCACGTAACACGCACCCCGGGATACCGTCAGGTCCCATTGATGCTGTGTTTTTTGCTTTGTTTAGGGCGGTTCTCACTTGGACATCTGAGATGACAGGGAGATTACATTCAGCTGGGATAAGTATTTCTTCTTTTGGGGGTGAAGGAGGCGAGAAAATTGCACTGAACCTGTCAGCCAGAATGTTAGCAATATCTGTGGGTTCAGTGTATTTTTTGTTGTTGTGAACCAACTCTGAGCATATCTGAGGATTTCCGCCCAGGTTTCTAACATAGCTGAAGAAGGCTTTGTGGTTATCTTTAGTGTCCTTAGCGATTTTTCTCTCAAAGTTTGCCTTGGATGTTTTTATGAGAGAATGTAGTTTTCTGCTAATGTTGATCAGAGATGTCTTCCCTTCATGGGATTTCGCTCTGACATGCAGTAGCTTCCTTCTTTTGTTATACAATTTGTTTATAGCTGAGGTCCACCAGACAGGACACTTACATTTGGTGGAGAGGGACTTGGATTTGTTTGGGATTGCATGATCCATGCATTCTTGGAGATGTCCATCGAAAGCATTTGTGAAGGATTCGGCATTGTGGGATGTGGTATCCACTGGCACAGTGGGCTTAAAGGATACCATCTCAGTCTTAAGAAGAGTGAAGTCTGCTTTTGAGAAGTTTTTCACTGTGGTCTTTTGTGCTGGGGGTGGAGGTGGGATATGTATATCCAGGGTAATTAGTTTGTGGTCAGATCTCACTAGTGAGGGGTATACTTCCGGTGTGGAGCATTTTGTCCCCATGTTTGTGATGATCAAGTCTAGTATATTATCTCCCCTAGTGGGAGAGGTGACTAGTTGTTCCAGTGCATTTGAATTTATGAATTCCAGGAACCTTTGGGCTATGGTATTAGGGCTAGAATAATGTACACAATCTATGTTTGGGTAGTTGAAGTCTCCCAGTATGATGGTATTTTGTGATACATTCATATCCTCCAATGTCTTCAGGAAGGCTGAATGGGGTTCTTGAGATTGGGAGGGTGGTCTGTAACATGCTACCAGTTGTATAGCAGTTTTGCCTATGGTTAGTTGCACCTGTATGGTCTCTGATGCTTCATGTGTTGCTACTAACCTGGAGGTGTGGGTGCCCTTTATGAATATGGACACTCCCCCTCCCTTTGTGGTTCAGCCCGGGTTTTGGGACCGAAAAGCATGATACGAGGTATAGCCTGGTAGTGCTGGGGTGCTCTCAGGAGCCTTGAACCAGGTTTCAGTTACTGCACAGACATCGATGTTCTCCATGCTGAGGAGTGCATCAAGTGCCTGCATCTTGAGATTTAGACTTCTGGCATTGAGCAGCATTACCCTTAGTTTTTTTCCATTTTGGTTTTCTAAGGAGGTGGGTTTGTCTTTTGAGCCTTGCCTAAAAAGGCAGTATGAGGGTGGCAAGAGCCTTAGCCAATATCCGGAAGCCCAGTGGTGACAGGTGTAAGCCATCCCTTGCGAAGCAGCGTGGCTTGTCCAACATATCATCCCAGGCAGACAGACATTGGATCCCCTTAGAATGACACCAGTACTTGAGCCAATTGTTAAAGCTGATCATCTTGTCTTTGTATAGTGGTATCATTCTTGGTGAGGGCAAGATGCTGCTCAGGGTCAGGGTCATACCAGCCTGGGCTACATAATCGGAGAGCTCCTCTATGTCTCTTTTCATGTAGTCCAGGGAGGTACGTCTCAGGTCATTCACACCAGCATGGACAATGACGGAGTCATATTTGTACTTGCTTTGGAGTGACTTGAGTGCGTGTGTTATGTGGTGGATCCTAGCTCCTGATAGACAGCTCACAGTCACCTTCTCCTTGTTCAGCCTGGTCAGTGGGACATCAGTGTGTCTGACTATGGAGTCACCTATTACTAGTGTATCAGGCAAGGTGTTTGGCCTTAAGGGCTGCGATTGGTCGGCACACTGATTTATTGAAGTATGTGTTGCATGTGTTTTGTTTTGAGGTGGTGGATTTTTGGATGTCTGCTTTGGGAGCCTCTGTTGTTTTGGTAAGTTTTTTATTAGAGCCTCTGAGTATGTCTTTGTGTTTTTATGTGTTTGGTTTGCAGTTGTGGTAGGTCTATGTGGGACTGAGATTGTTGTGTGTGTGGTTGCCATCTCCTGTCTGGTCATGCCAGCCCTGAGTTGAGAGAGATCAGCCTCCAGTTTGGCTATATAGTTGCATCTCTCATATGTATTTGTGTTTGTTGGGAGGAGGAGAGGGTTCTCTGTGTACATGAGACAATTGTAGCATTGTCTCAAGATGCCCAGATTGACCAGCTGAACTGGAGACGACGCCAGTAATCTACCACTCGACATGCTAGAACAGTATAAGGGAGTGGTATACCTTTAAGGGAAGTGGATATTCACAGGGGTGGTAAGTAGATGTAGTGCTTTACTTAGTACAAGAGTGCTTACTTAGTAGAGAAGTATTGAGAACAAGTGCTAGGCTTATAATACAGTGAGTAGTCTGGTTACAGAGCTTCCTTAAGGGAAAATTTGAAGAGCAGACTTGGCGGAGCCAGAAAAAGTTTAACCTTGTTTAACCGGCGCTGCGCTATGTGCACGACCGTGCAAAGCCGTGCAAACACGGATTTTAAACAGTGAACTACAAAAGAGCTAGAAATGGTCCCAAACAACCAATTACTACAGCTTCTTGTGCTGAGGTCACTTCCCCCAAGGACAGGTAGGCTGCTCAAGGCTCCCCTCTCTCACTGGTGAGCAAAGAAACTTCCTTCTATCCAAGTAAGGTAATGGACAACACAGGAACTACACCACAGCCTAGAATACAGCAATGCCTGTAAACTGGTCTAAACTAGTTGAGGAAGGCGGGAAAACAAGGATTATTTTTTTGTTTTTTTGTTTTTTTTGGTAGAAACACACAGAAAATGCAGAAACAGTGATAAATTAGTTACACAGGCTAGCACACTTTAGTGGGCAGCCTCCACAGTTAAATTAAACTTAATATGACAGATGGTTAGAAATTTGAATATAACAACAGAGGAAGAAGAAAAACATAGCTGAAATAGTTGAGTCTGCTAGCTATAAGCAGAACCAACTATTCAATGCAGTGAGGCAGTGTGAAGTAAACTAAATGAAAAACAAACTTGAACGCTAAATAAAATGGCATGGTGCATATCACAAGGCCTTGTACAGCATAAAAGCGCAACAGGGTGCAATATGAAATTTCACTAAAAAGGCATGGAACTGATATATTGCTATATATCATTATTTGTGAGTCTGACACCTGGTTATTTGAACAACACTTGTTCAAGTCCAGCTTCACTGTGCAGTAAGTAATGAGTCATAACTGAATAAATCTGAATATTATTATAATGCGGCAGTGAAAAAAGACTGAGGGGGCCAGCAGCTTAAATTTGGGACTCACTATGCCACTTCTCTAAAGAAGTAGTGATATTGGACATGGTGTAATAAAGTAGGGCAGTATGTGATGGGATGTGCTTAGCAATGTCCCACAAAAAATGGTAAAAAGTTTGTGTATGTTGCTTTCTAGTAGGTATTTTTGATTTCCAGAAGTTCAATGGAGTCATCAAAGTTTTGAATTTTGGAAGTATAGTTTCAGTTTTTTGTTACAAACCAAGACTTTGACTTCCCATAGTATATCTGCATTATTTCAAGTACTTTGCTGCTGAAAACCTAAATATTCATTAACGTTTTTATAGTACATCAGTCATAGAAATCAAAAAGAAAGAAATTATTTCTGGTGTAAAAAAGTATGCAGAAAATGTTGTAGCCCCTCACCCATGTTCACTTTTTTTTTAATTTAACGATGCTATCTTCTGTGATTTTATTATGTGCTTGACATATGTGCGAAGACATCTTAAAATTCATGCCTTCCTTCATTGTTGAAGGAGACTCATCCTTAACCATTCTGTGCACCTTAGAATCCAAACATAATTTTTATCTTTTAAAATGATGTGTCCATCATTGCTGACATGCATATTTAGGCATTACATTTATTAGAGTCAACACAGGAATCACAGGAAGTACAAGACAATTGAGTTTTGTGACAATTTATGCCTTAGCAGTAACCACCCTTAGACTTTCCTTTTTCAAGTAGGGCGGGGCAAGTCAAGAAAGAAAATTCTGAATATCCATCCAATCATCCTATATCGTACTAGCTGATTTGCAGCAGGAGTCTACTCCAAAAGAGATGAAGGCACTGCGTAATAAACCTATCCACATTGTTTTATTTATTTATTGATGCATATTTGATCGCTGATTCTGCTATTTGTGGGACTATTTGATTTGCTATGATGTAAAAGATCCAGGACCTCTGAGTCCCAAACAGCATGGAAGGTAAGTCATAGATCTTCCCTCAGAAGTCTATAAAATACTGAATAAAGGTACAGTGCTTCCAGTCTTAGCTGTAGCTTAGGATTTTTAAGGCAGTGATATCTTTAAATAGGAATGTGATGACCCACCACTGGACCAGTAATCAAGGGGCCTCAGTCCTCACCACTGGCAACAGTGGTGGACATACACTGGGAGGATGAGAAGTACACACACAGTATTTCCAGATGCAGCTCTCTGCATCAAGTGCAATTTCCCTTAGGAGCACACAGAGACCACAATCAGTCTGGGGCTGGTGTCTTCCTTTTCTCCAGATCCCCAATAAGACTCCCTACTGGCACAGCTATACGGTTGAGATCTCAGCTGAGTAGCTAAACCAAGACCTCCGGCAACCTCACTGTCCAACCAGTGTTTCATATCTCTGCCCAAGTAGCTGACACACACACTCTTTCAGGTTTGATTCACACACACACAAATACACACACACCTGGGAAAGGCTGGCACAGGTTTACTAGCTATGCCCCCTTTTGCCCAGACTATAGGGTAGTTACCACTGCCACCAGCCAACTCCTTATCAGCTAATTTAAGGACCTTAACAAAGGGGGGTCCAATCTTACTGTGTAATATTAATATTAATACAAATAGTAGTTTGACCAAGAGCAAGGCTATTAGGAGTGACCTACAAAGTGTCATCAAATAAATATACAAGTAATCTCAAAACTTAAATATCTCTAGACAGATCAGCCACAATGAAATGTTTAAATATATTTAATAATAAATAATAAAAGAACAAGAACATACTCAGTATATATTCACAGTGATATCAAAATTCAGAATCACTGGAAATATTTAAAACAACATTGCAGGAGAGTCTTACATAAATAAAGAAAAATATCTAAACTAAGCTTCACTGTATTCCTGACTATATCTAAGGGAATTATTATACCCTAGTTAACTTACTTAAGAGCAAAGCAGATGTGGTAAATGGATCTTCTAGTTGTTGTCAGATCCAAGACATAATACAGAATGCTGTGTCTCTCTATGAGGCTTTTTAAATTAATATATAAAATATTACTTCTGGGATAGCCTGCAGAATGACATCATTTCTTGTCATCTGACTCTATCCCAGGTGAAACCCCCACTGCTGGAAGCTAGCAGTATTTAGCATCTACCTGTGAAAATGCATAGACCTCAGATCTTTGGCAGATGCTGGAAGTCATAAAACAATTGTAGTAATTAGTTCACTCTGAAGACAATGCAGAAATCGTCTCAGCACAGACATTGTATCTGTAGCTGCCATAAAGTAATTTAATTTCAGCTATTTTTCTGAAGTTTTGCTGGACTGAAATTAACCTCCTATATTCCAGTTTTCACTGTTAAAATATATACATTTAAACAGTTACAATAGTGCATGTGCATTTCTGTTCTCTTCCAGTAGGGCACACCATGGATACATTTCAAGCACAAGCACTCTACAAAATATCTCTTCAGCACATGTCTGTACAAACCATCTTATATGACATACAGTGCTAATACATTTGTAACACAAGCATCTTATATAGATCATGCTGATATTCACAAATGACATATAATTATTTACAAAATTCCAGATAGCTCTGCTGGCAGTATCTTCCTTTGTCACAAGGAACATCTGGGGTCTTTTTAGTTTTTTAGATGTCTAGTGAGGTACATCCCAAATGGGTATTGTATTCTATAACTGACCTAAGCAATGTTGACTATAAGGAGGCAATAACCTCTGTAGATCTGAATAATATTCCTTTGGCAATTAGGAGGACTAAGTAAAAGGACCTTCTGACTGCTGTTGTTACATGATGATCAGAGTAGCAGGAATTATCAACCTATGTTCCAAGGTCTTTAACAACATTCTCATTTTGGAGTGGGGTACTGTCTGTGTTGTATACTGGGAGAGAGGCTGTTTACCAAATGTAACAATATTGCACTTTTTAGCATTTAGTTTGATCCCATTTTAGTGCACCAGGTATTTGTGACTTTAAGTTCTTGCTTAAGGGCATTGGCATCAGAGAAGGACTTGACAATAACTCTCAGTTTACAAACATCTGTAGAGTTCTTCGTTTATAGTCTGGAGATCAGAAAAGTAAATTCTGAACAAAAGACGTTCCAGCACTTAACCATGCAGGAAACCACTGGTTACCTTCATACTCTCTGATAAGGTACCTTGTGGATTTTGTCTTTAACCAGCTTGTTAATCTTCTTACTCTGTAGGGATCTATTCGTAAAGCATTAAGCTTATTAACTATGCTAACATGAGGGATGGTGTCAAACACTTTGGTCAGATCAGGTTATACTGTATGGTCAGTATGACCATTGTCAACAGCTTATGATATCCTTTCAAAAACGTTAACCAGATCCATTAAATATGATCTAAACTTGACAAAGCCAAACTGCTGTGGGTCTAGTCTGATGAGATTTTTAATATCATAGTTTATCAGATCAGTTATAATATGCTCCATGGCTTTGCAAATAAGACTTGTCAGACTGATGGGCCTATAATTCTTGGGATTAGTGGAGGGGCCAACCTTCTGGAGTGTCATCACTACTGCTGTGTGCCAAACCTTGAAGGAGTGACTCTGCCAGGGCTTAATTAGAACTGTTTATTAAACAGCCAGTCAGGTCCCATTGAGGAAGTATTTTTAGTCTTAGAGAGCAACTTCTGTACACATTCTTTAGTGATGATGGAGGTCTAAGAGATTCAGAGATAAGAGGCTTTGAATAGTCAACTCTGGAATAAAATTCACACTGAATTTGTTTGCTAGTATATTGGCAATGTCTATTGGCTTAGAGTAGGAGGTGACATTATGAGTAAGATATGAGCTTCAGATTCTAACCTAAGTTCATGGGCTGCTTTAGTAGACCTAATAATATTTTGTATATCTTTGGTCAATTTTCTTATGTTATTATTTATTTATTTATTATTTATTGACATTTGTTGACCGGGAAAGTCCACTGGGCACAACGACCCATTTTCAGTGGACGCCTGGGGAGAAAAGCTCCATACAATCACAGAAATTTTTATATAACATCAGCTTAACTTTGAAAGTCAAGAAAATTTTCACATAATACAAACTAACGTAGCTATACAAGAGAAATACATATTATAGAGATATACAGTACAAGAAAATAAACCCAGTGTGTTAATTTATTTAGTAATTCTGTTTGTATATTCTCATATGTAAGAATACTGTTTAACCAATTCTGTTTATTCAGCCACAGAAATAAAGAAAAGAGAGACTGGATACGAACATAGATAGTGTACATTGCAACTATATTAAGTTAGTAAAAGTATTTGCAGTGTATAGTGGTCAAAACATTTAAGGTGGTTTAATCATATGACTACAAAAACAGACACGGTTATTGAGATAGTGTCTTTTTAGTGCAAATTTAAATATTTTTAAAGAGTCTAATTGTGTAATAGAGAGAGGGACCGCATTCCAAAGTTTGGCAATGACATGGGAATAGAGACAATGTCCAGCTCTTTTGTTGTGCTTAGTTATGGACCTAAGATGCCGAGTAGGGGTGTGGTTGCATTATAGTTTGAAGGGATGGGAAGTAGTTTGAATTATTTAGTAGTTTGAGGGTGACAGTAAGTTGGGAATAATGTAGGTAATGAGGGAACTCAAACCAGTTTATAGATTTAATGGCAATGATGTGTGTGAGCTGGCATGTTGGAGACAAACTTAGCTATTTTGTAGTAGCACAACTGCTGTTTGTTCAGGAGAGATGTGTGTAGGTTAGTGAAAATGGGGCAACCATAGAGGAGGGAGGGTAGAAGTAGACTATTAGCTAGTTTCATCTTGGTACACTTGTCCAAATAGAGTTTATGTCTATAGAGTTTGCCAAGCTTAAAATGGGTCTTTTTCATTTGGCTGAGTATATGATTCTCAAAGGATAGTTTGTCATCAATTGTGATGCCAAGTAGTTTGGCTGTTTTTACAATTTCAAATTCTGTATTGTTTTGAGAGAATATTTTAAAGTCTAGAGTTAAAAGTTTGGTTGTGAAGAGTAAATTTTTGATTTTTTTGGGATTAAGTAGCAGTTGAGCTTCATTAAGCCAGGATTTGATGGAAGTAAATGCATTTTTTGTTAACTTTAGGAGATCTGAGGTGTTGTTAGAGGATGTAATTATAGTTGAATCATCTGCATATTGAACAAGTGTACTTTGCAGGGATACTTTATGGAGATTATTAATAAATATGTTAAAAAGCAAGGGCCCAAGAATAGACCCTTGGGGAACACCCGTGTTGTTGAGTAGGTAATCAGATTGCTTACTTTGCCATCTAATAGATTGTTTTCTATTGTGTAGATAGTTATGGAACCAGGTTAGAGTGTGTGGAGAGCAGTTTATGGTCTCAAATTTTAAAAGAAGTTTTGATCCTTATCCTTATAGTTTTGATCCTTATCCTTATTATTATAGTTTTGATCCTTATCATTATTATTATCCTTATAGTTTTGATCCTTATCCTTATAGTTTTGATCCTTATCCTTATCGTTATCCTTATAGTTTTGATCCTTATCCTTATCCTTATAGTTTTGATCCTTATCCTTATCATTATAGTTTAGATCCTTATCCTTATACCTATAATTTTGATCATTATCATTATCCTTGATATTAGGGTATTTTGATTGGTTGTATACTTTTTTCTTTATTATAGAGTTTATATATGATGGTGGACCACAAAAGTAGTTTGTTTTTAAATTTCCCATTATATTTAGATCTGCTAGTGTCTGTCAGTTCTATACATTTATCTAAGTGGTCATAGAATTATTTTATGAAGCTACCTGCCATAGTATCATCTGAGATGATACTTCAATAAGTGAGTTTTGAAACTTTGTCATAGAGTTTGATATTATTATGCTTGAAACCTGAATTCTGCGATATTGGTAGATATTGGTTTCAATGGGTTTAGATATCTGGAAGGTGAAAACAGGTAGTTTATGATATGATTAAACCAAGGAAAGAGATATCCAGGGAATAACACACACAAAAAATATATATTTGTAAGGAGCAAGCGAAGAATATTACGTCCTCTTGTGGGTTTGTTAACAAGCTGGTACAGGGAGTTTGTGTTTATTAAATCTAAGAACTTTTGTGCATATCCTGCATTGGAGGTATACAAATTCAAGTTTATTGAAGGGTAGTTAAAGTCTCACAAAATAATGGAGCTGTTGTTTATAGGGAGTTCATCAAGTACATACTAAAGGAAAGGTGGTCTGGACTGTCTGAATTAGTCTTATCTATGCTACAGATGTGGAACCTCTGAAGGTTAAAATAATAACATTCAACTTTCCCTTTTTTTAGCAAGTGGTGTTTCTCTAGGCATTTGATGTGTCATGTAAGAAAAAATATCTGTAGCTGTTATTTAATGTTCCTGGTTAAACAATAGAGAGAGAAAGAGAGGACAAATTCTCCCATTTACTGCAGTAATATTTCATGCTCATAAATTAAATTGAATTGTTATTTTAGTGTTCACCCTACATAACAGAAACCATATAACCAGAATGTAGCAAGTAGTATAGAGTCCTTCAAAATAATTCTTACCATCTGAATTTAAGCAGTGAATTGACTTGTTCACAAGAGAAGACAACATTTTATATAAGGTTTTAAGTAACATTGCAGAAGACAGGTTAATCACCAACAGTCTAGCCCCAGTCATATATAGCAACCGCAATATAAGAAAAATAAACTCCACCTAAGGTTCACTAAACATTTTTTAAGAATCAACAGGTAACTATGTAATTGGTGGATAAATACAAATGGCAAGTAAAACTAGTTAATGAAATGAGAACCACTAGGGATTAAATATAAAAGTTTAAGCCAAAAAAAAAACTGCAGGCATCAATAGTTAAGAAGCAATCCAGTCCCACTGATTCTGATACACTCTAGAATGATTTCACTGGGACAAAAAGATTGTTTTAAAATTATTCCAAAAAAAAAAAAACAAAGAAACAATCTAAAAAAGATAAAGACTATATCAAACAAAAATAAAAATTCAAATAATTAAGTATAAATTGCGTAAAATGTATTCAAACAATAAGAAAAGTGACAGATGCAAATAAAATGTATGAGTGTGGAATGTGATAACAGTATATAAAAAAGAAACAAGTGAGATATAAGCAAGCAATAATGCCCAAAAGGGTGTGTGTTATTGTGGAAATAATACACACCCATGGGTGCTCTGAGATCCGATGCCACATGCATCTGGACATAAATTTATAACCATAAGAAAAATAAATGCCTATAGCTCTGCCTTGTAACTGACAAAAATATGAATTAAATAAAAAGGCATTATAAGTCACATAAATCTCCATCAAATGTGAAAAAAGATTAGTATCAGGTACCTCAAACAGATATTGTCACTCAGCCTCTATATCACCAGCATGTCTAGTATTAATGTATTAATATGGGACAGCTTTGGTAGCACAACTGCATTCAATCCTCTCATATTCATACAGCTCAGTTAAAAAAAGCATTGCCTGTCCCTCAGCTAAGAAGCTAGCCCATTGATGAAACACTGTTATTATCAATGGCATGTCTTCTTATCTCAGTCTTTTTGCAGGTTAACAGCACCATCTAGGAAATCCAACAGCTGATGGAGGTGTTAAGGATACACACCACCTTCTCTAGAAAGGAGTGAAAAGGCACAAGCCAGCTCAGAACTGAACCAGCATATCCCTGCCTGTTGCCCCTTCATCACCTTGGAAATCCATGATTCTGGACCACTGTTATCATGAGTGGGCTCAGCACAACTGTACCACTATACTAACAGTAAAGCATGGAGAGTGGTTCTTAAATGTACATAACAGCTTTTTAGTAATAAACAAAGCAATATTTTAAGGTTACAAGTGATGGGTCATTTATCATGTATTTTTCTTGGACCCCATTTATTCTTTTTTATAGTTAGGATTGTTCTGCAAAACCCATAGATTTCTACATCACTTCAACTGCATATTAATGCCAATTAACAGGTTAACCCCCATCTAGGGTCACCTACCACCACAACAGATGGTAAAGTGAATACCATGGATGGCTGAAGCTCTAGAGAGCCATTGTAGCTGTAGAAAAGTACTGACATATTGATAGAGAAGGGCCTGTCTCCTATGCAATCATTATATCACTGTAGTCCACTGCCTTCTATTCACAAATTATGAGCGACTCTGCCTCCTTATTCTAATTCTCTATAAATTATGTTATAATGCTTCATTCTGAGCGCCAGAGCTTGACAATTTTGTGTCAGAACAGGCACACTTGAGTCAGTAGCATTTTCTGCTGCCATAGATATAGATATGTCAGGCGCCACATTTAAGCAAACTGCTCATGTATTTTGAACTACACTGGTCAATTAGTGTTACTAGTCCCAGTTAAAGAAAAACGGAAGAAAATCACTGTCCAGTTACTTAACTCTACTAAATTAGCTGAAATATTCTTTTGACATGAACAAATGATGTTTAAAAACAGTTTTGTTCTTTCATTATTTTCTACTAAGTGGTTTGATGGAATTAGAACAACACTTGAGTACCGAAGTTTAAAATGCATGAATATGTGTTTAAATGAGGTCCTTGACATGTTTGCACTTAGGATAGCACAGAAAAACTAATGACCTAAACCTACTTCTTATGACCAAAAGTCAGTCTCTGCCTGTGAATGAAGAATTTATGATGTCATTTACAGAGAAGCAGTACATAACATTTGCTTAGTTAGGCAAAGTTTGCTCGTCTGACGTCCATGTTATTGTAAAAGAGAAGCACACTAATGAGAAAATACTTGGTAAACATGTTTCAAAACAAAGAGAAAGTGTTCCCTTGGATGACCACGTATTGTGCTTATTTTTGCCTTAGTCAGTGATGAGGAAGTGTGACACTGCTGATGTTTCTATTCTCAGATACAAACAGTTATAAGAAACGTTATAATTGCTTTGTCTTCTATTACAGGCCCTCATATGTGCCCCATCACCCTTTTGCAATGTGCAGCTATGTCACAAGAAACATACATATCAAGGGGCAAAGCTATAACTCAGTGACAAGATGGGGTTTGTGGTTTGAACGCCTTCTGCCTTGTCTTCCTCCTGGCAGACACAGATCTGTCAAAGCAATCTTTTCAAAGCTGTCTGTACAGCTTGTTAACGCAAAACATAAGGCTTCCTGTGGCCTGAATTTCACCCTTTGTTTATCCATTGTTCTAGGGCACAGTTGTCTGTCAAACACAGACTAAAAAAAAAACTACATAAAAAATGTTGCTTAGCTTGGCCATCATATCCGTGCTGTATAATGCTGTTGTCGTTTCTAGCACTGATGCTCACAGACTGCACCTGTCCGTAGTCCACACTTGTCAACTTGTTTATTCACTACTCTTGTGTCACCTTATTTATTCACCACTCTTGAGAGTCACCTTGTTTATTCACCACTGTTGTGATTATCCCTGATGGTTAACAAGACTAACTTGTACTGAGTTCTCTTTTCAGAGGTGTTGCCAAGAAAGTACTGAAATATTTCCAATCAACATTTATTTAAGTTCTGACCGTTTCTCATCTTATTGTCTTTGAACTACAGAAAGTGTAATATCTTAACCATATTGTTATAACAAGCTGTGTGCCCAGGATTTGTGGAATCATTCACCGCTTTCCATACTCTTATCACCCTCTTCCCGGAAGGGGCAAAAAATTCCTAATTTGTACACCAAACTCTTCCACTACTACTCTTCCTTTACCTTGGGAAAAGGACGGTGACCTATTTCAGCTTCAGTGTTGTGGAATTTGACTTAATATCTACAGATTGACATTTCTAGAAATAGTTACATTTTGCCAGTCCTGAAGGATCATTCACTGCTGATTGCACTCAGGTGTATATTTAAAATGTTGATCCTCCCCCTCTCTGCCCACCATATCTTGAAATGCCAAGTGCCAACAAGCTGAAAAAAAAGACTGAACACAACGGAGAAGAGCAAATCTTGAAAATTGCTATTCTCCTTTAATCTTCTTTTTGCAGGGGGGCAAGCCTCCCTTGCACCCCTGCATGTGCCCCCCCCCCCTCACACCACCTGAACTTATATATACCAACAACCAAGACTACCACACCTTGGAGAAAAGAGAGTATTCCAAAAAATGGCACCTTGGACTTAGTATATTTACGTCCAATCTTTCAGCCATTCGTTCTCCATATGTTGGGACTCGCTCTAGCAGGTCCCAACATTTTAAATGGTTACCATATTGGCATGCACCAGGTAGAATCCTGTCTGCTTTCTGCAATAACCTAGGAATTCATATTGAAAGAACTATAAAGAACAAACATGAGACTAAAGCAAACACTGGCAGATAAAAATGACTTATTCGTTTTATTAAAAATGGGAGTAAAAAGTGGGGTAATGCAAGTCTGGACAAGCTTTTAGACAATCAAGGCTAAACAATATTTAAGAAAGATGTGGTATATGCAGCACAAACCATGTTAGGAAGTGAAAGAATAAAATGAAGAAAGTGAGGACGCTGGACTGCTATCACTGACATGCAGAAGGCTGTGGAGTTCAAACTCAAAAGCAAGAAACACAAGAAGGGCTGCACGCGTTCTGGCAGGCACTTTAGAGAAGGGTGCACATCACAATCCAAAGAAAATAAAGTGTTTAGGAACAACAAAAAATAATATTTAAAATGATTTTTATGTGTTGTTTCCTTACCTTTTCACCACAGCATGTTGTTCAAAAGCTGCCAAACAGCACCTCTAAACAGTACTGAGCATTTTTACTGCACCATGGAGGAGAAATCTGAGTTTAAAAAGGTTGCTCTTCATACACTAATGTCACTAAGGAAAACAGTTACATTTAACATTAGTGGCATCAATGGAGTAAAAATGTATGTTGCATCTAGAGACATTAATGAGTGCACCAATCAGCATGCATGAAGTTGTCCCATTAGACTGCATGAATGCAACACACACATTACCTCAGGGGTAACATCACAGTATGAAATACTAAATTTATTTAGATTATGATTTAATAAAAAGTTTTTAAAGCTTTTTTATTAAAATACAGCACAAATAAATAACTGCAGACAAGTGGAAAATGCATCATGGTGATTGATTCGTCAAATGCTATAAAGCATTTAATAACATTGGAAAATTACTTTAAAACGCAAACTGGTGGAATAGAAGTGAGTAAGGCGCATGCAATCTTAGCACAGGAGACATTAACTATGGCTGCAATTAAAGAAAGCTAAACAAAGGGAAAGGTTATGTAGCCGCTCATAAAAAAGTTAGTAGCTGATGAAAGAAGGTAGGAGGTAAGAAAGGATAATGGTTATACTCATGTAATATTTGTTTATGCAGCTAATTCTTCATTTGTAATTTTTCTGACCCTAAAAGCCCTCACTGTAACTGAAAAGGGTCTTTGGACCAGTTCACATACATGTTTAAAAAAGCACAAATAAATAACATCATCTCTTATAACAAAGGAAACAGCAAGGAGAAATGATGCATATAATGACGGTGCCTTGAAAATAGGAGGAAATGGAAAACAAAGACATGGATTTTGTAAAGGTGACATAAACATCTAAGTATTTAACTTGATTATGAAGAAAGGAAGAATAATATCAGCATATTTGCCTTGTTAAGGATAGTGATTTCTCTTCATTTGGGATAAGGAGCCCACCAATGTGGACACGATAGTGTGGGACTTTGGAATGATGGATTATAACAAGTGGGTGAGGAGCTCACAAGCTGGGCAGTAACATGGAAAACAAGTAATTGTTATAAAAACTGTAGGTGACGTAAAAGAGAACAAAACATAGCTATGAGATGTTAATGAGCTGCTTAGTGTAGGCTGGGGTTTAATTCCCTCAGTACCAATTTGCCTACTGCAAGACTCTGGACAAATCACTTAGATTGTGCTCCAGGGATGAGTCTGAAAGAGGTCCATGTGAATCAGTGCTGTACCCAGGTTAACAAACAAAGAAACAAATAAATAAAATGAAATAAAAAAAATAAAACAAGAGAGGCGTGTAAAAATATGTCATACAGAGAAAGAAAAAGAGATGGTAGAGGAAGTTTTACGTTCCCAGCAAAAGCTGGGAGAAGATAGGAATGCAAGGGTAGTCTGTGTGAGAATAAGAGGCTGAATTAGTCCATGCAAAAAAAAAAAAAAGTAAAAAAAATTAAAAATGAAAAAGTCCATGTGATCCATATGACAAACTGCAATGCAATATGGAGGCTATATAGAAGTGCATCTAGGCTTTGTACATTTGCACTGTCTTCCATATGTGGAGTTATGTGCGTTACTTAAGTGGGTGACATCTACAGCTGGATACACCCTTTGTGCTGTAGACCATCTGATAACTGATAGCATGGCTCATGCAGATTAACATATTTGTGTCTGGACTGCATAATACAAGAAGTGTTCAACACCAAAATGAATATCAAAACTCACTGTGGCAATAAAATCAGAATGCAAAGCAAATGAGATATACAAAGCTATTTCCAGACAAAGAAAGCGAGGACTGATATAGCAATTGCCTTACAAATAACTAATCAATGCCCGCCATGGGGTCTACACCCCTCCACACTCCTACAACTTATATGTAGTATAATATAATGCATAAAAAGACATCTGCATATACATGAGATGGTGCAGTGGATCAGACCAGAGGATGCCTCATACAAGGAAAGAAGAGACTTTCAGGTAGCCAAGTTAGAGGGAATCCATAGTCATTAATTAAGGAATGAGCTGCCATTTATAGTACATTTTAACTTCTATCAGTAAGGATGTTAGAGATGTGTCTTTCTGGGGTCTTAGCATGATTCTAGGAAAGACATTTTCAGACAGTTGTGTATGAACACAGGAGGCAGCTTGAAGGACCTTGAGGAGTACTGAAGCTGTGTTTGAGAAGCTCTTGTGCTGAGAAAAGAACCAAACCTGTGTTTGGTAGGCCATTGTCTTGAAAGAGAAAACTGCCTGCTTATGAAAAAAGTCAGTTGAAAGGCAAAGATTTATACGTACTGAATTGCTTTTGACATGAATTGGAGAGTATATTGAACTGGACTCTAATAACAGTTTCATTTGCACTGACGGGATTACTATGAGCCAAGTATCTGTGAGAAAGCATTTATATAACTGATTTCTTACATTATTCCAGTTTGCTTGTTTTTTATTTTTATGTTATTCCTCAAGCCTTGAGAAATCATTATTTTTATTGTTCATCTAAATAAATCCGTAAGCAACTTCAAAACTGTCTCCAGTGACTTTTACTGTGACTACAGGCCTAACCAAAACGTTACATTAGTGGCTTTCAGTAGGCATGAGAAATACATTTTTCCATGAACTGTGATTTTGAATGCTACCTACAAGCCTCAGCTATTTCTGCTCCAGTCAATCACTGGAATGCAGACTTGTGTGAGTGACTGCTGCTTTAGAAAGGGGGAACTTCTGATTGATAAAACTATAACCATTTTATTTCTTTTCCTGGATTTCTGACTTCTCTAAATGTATGTTTTGTGAAGAAGATGCAAACTTTGTGCTTATACTGGAACTTACTCTGGCCAGAAAAAAAGTATTGTATCTGGTGCTCATTAGCCAAGTTCTTATAGCAGTGAAAAGGGTCATTTCATATAAGGATGGTGAGCTATATTTAAACCTGTGTGTTCTACATCTACTTCTAAAAGGGGGTGCACTGCAATGATCGTGTTCTACTAAATGAAAAGGGAAGAATTTATGAAGGCTTTAGTAAACTCCAACAAGGCTGTTCAAGCCAATATTGTACTCTTTCTAGAGTGCAGTCCATCCACCGACCAACAATTCATTATCCTTCTTGAGAGAAGTGATGCTATTAATCAGCATTCACTTAGTCTCCAACAACAAATCACCAGAATAGCCAATCATCATGCCACCTTTTTAGAGACCACAAACCCAGTACACCACTGAAGAATTTGTGTTTGACAGATAATGTTACCCAACTTATAAGTAAGGATATGGCATCCAGGTCCAAGGAAGTCATAGTGTCACTTTATTGAGTATAATGCCCCCGTCAACATGTACCTGACCAGACATATGCAACAGCTGTAATACCCACAAAGGTTCCTTACCAGGAGAATCCAGGGTATAAACACTTTGCCCCCTATGGATCATGTTAAAGCCCTATCGCTATACTCTGTCTCCTACAGGTTACTGATAGGCGATCTATGCCTGGCATACAAGACATCTTTGGATCCAGCTGTGATGGACCTTTTGCACATCCACAAAATGAATAGCATAAGTACCACTACATTCAAAGATTTAAATTTTGCTTGTGACGTCAATGACACATGCTGGCAAGATAGATATGTGTCTCAAGGATCCCCATGTTCTGGAACAGGCTTCTCATCCATGTAAAGCAGAGCCCATTCCTAACTCTATTTAAGCATAACCTTGACCAACAGATGGGAAATTAGAAATTCATTCTGGGTCTGGCTCCCATGTTTCTGAAAGACTGAGACAGACAGTAATGTCCAAATTAACATATGCCCCACATAACCACTAGAAATATCCTAACATACCCACTCCTAATAAATGCCCATAATACATAGGGACACAAATGAATTGGATTGTATGCCTAGGCTTATAAAGGCCATGGTGGTCATTAGTGTAGTATATACCTATGAATCTGTAAAGTAACCTAGTAACATTTAAGAGATTTGCAGCTAAAGATAAGTGGTTCTGATATGAGTAGCCCAGCATCCTGTGATCTCACTTGTCCAGGGACATCTTGAAAGCAGATATGACTCTGGAGAGAGATGATGCACACAATTATCAAAAGACAGAAAAAGAGATACTGGTTAGGGCTGGTGCTTTACCTGAGAAACAGACATCATTAAGATTCCTTACCAGGACATTCACCATTGTTAGTCCAGTTAGTTCACAAGAGGCTTATTTAAAACATATTCTGAAACTGCAATTAGAACCTCAAGACTATGGCTTAAGAAAGGCTTTAGAAATCACAGCTGTAGGGAAATTTAACAGGGCACTGCCTAGTAAATAAAAAAAAGTGTTTTTTTTCAAAGTAACATTTTATTCTCTGAACTGCTAGTTAAATTTGTAGAATGGTCCTTGTTTGCTGGACATGTAAAGTCTAAATCAGACTTGCATGTACCAGGGGGCAGGGGCTAACACTAAACCTCCACCTAGGAATATAACTTTACATGCAGGCAAAAAAAAGTGTTACCAGATGAATTAAATTGTCTTGTGTTCTAAGAAGGGGAACAGAGTAAAGTATTACATAGTTATTGCCAGCAATAGTATGCCTTCAAAAACTAGTAATGCTAGCTCACCAACTGCTTAACAAGCTACATCTGAAAGTGTCCCTTTTTTTTTTTTTTTTTTATTGTGCTATTACTAAGCAAGTTAACTGCACCATTGGAGTAGATATAATAGAACTTCAAAAACTACAAGAACTGCTGGACTCGAGGAGAATGATTACATTCATTAGAAAACAATATGTCTGTAAGCATAAAATAATTGGTAGACAGAAAACTGAAATGTTATTAAGAGAAGATGGACACAGTAAAGAAAAAATATGAAAGTAGAAAGTAAAGGAACCAAAACACTGATCTTTGTGAAAGGGACAGAGATAAACCTAGTACTGAGTCTTGCCAAAATCTCCGGCTGCTAAAGTACTAAGAGAGGTCAATATAGAGACAGAAAAATAATGTGAGTCTTATCCAAATATTCCAATTTTTAAATTAGTAGGAGAGGTCAGTGTATAAACTGACAGGAAATTGCCTTCAGTTAAAAAATACATTAAGAGAAGTGAGTATAGACACTAAAGAATAAACAGATGATTATTATACTGAAGAAAAAGCAAAGAGAAACCTGAACAGAGTTTTGAAGCTTTTCCTTGCTACAATAAAGTAGAGAACCAGTCAAAAACAGAAACAGGACTCTGTAAGAAAAGAAAATAAGAAATATGCTGAAGGAGTGAAAGGGATACTGCCAGTACATCTACTGGAAGAAAATTATTTTCATGAACTGCCTTTTATCACTGATGAATTCAATGAAGGAGAAAACCTTGGCTATACCAGTACTTGGAGAGGAAAAGGCCATGCTCTCCACTTTAAACTCCTATCACATTCCATGAAAGTTCTGGAGAGGGTGATTGATAAATGGATACGCAGAGTAGTAGAATGTAAAATGGGAGATGAACAGCTCGGATTCAGATCAGGATGCAGCACAACTGAGCCAATGTTTGCAAGTTTTGCATAAGTTGGAAATGGAAGTAAGAGAGGCCAAATGGCAGTTGAGACTGAATGCTGGTTGTAAACCTGGGTTAAAGGATTGTATATCCATGCCCCCTATTTTAAAACAAAGAGCTACTGTTGTATGAGTCCCCTTTGTATAGACATATACTTATATGCATTTAATTATTTGTTTCTATATGTTTTAGTATAAATGAGATTTATTTGGTTTTTAAAGTTTATAATATTTATAGTGTTTGGTTTTAAAATTTAAAATAGAGAAACAGCTTTTTTATATATTCACATATATATTTGACTTGTTTTTGCCTGTGCTTGAATCAGATAGAAATATGTTTTTATGTTAGTGTCAAGTTGAATTGATTGGCTAATTTATTTATTGGTCTATTATTAACACTATATAAATGTGTTTTGTCAATCATTGTAATGACTCTGATGAAGTCAGGTAAATGTAATGGTGAAAGTGCTTAGTTGAAGTTCTTTTTATTAAAGTTGGGTTATGTTTTCATCATCATTGGTGGCCTGTGTTTTTTTTTTTTTTAATGTTCTAAGTTTGTTGGCCTATTTAGCTACTTTTCAATAGTGCAGAAGACCTCATGGAAATACACAAAGAACCCCAAATCGATAGTTAAATAATACAAGAAGAAAATGCATCTAATGAAAAAGAAGAAACCATCACTAAACAATAATAAATGAACAATGAAGTTCAGGAGAAAGTAATAAGTAAGGTTGTGTGTACTTGTGAAAGTGACTGTGCTCCTGAAAATACTAAAATGAACTACTTTTCTCATCCCAGTCAGAACTTCCTGTTTACATTTTTTACTTACCATCCAAAAGAAGATGTTGCTGATCCCATATTACAAAAACCTTTAACAGGAAAGATGGGACAAACCTTTAGTGATTATCCTACTACCAGGAAAAAAAATATATGTATTTTGTTCTGTTTTTCTGGCATCTTCTAAAAGCTCTGAAACAAATTCATTTATGGAAGGTATGGCAGATAGGAGATACATCCGTCAAAGAATTGAAGAGCATGAAAGAAATGAAATCCATTGAAGATGTGCCAAAGAACATTTTTTATGTGCTGCCAATGCCGATATTGGTAACTTATTATTTTCTAACCAACTATCTGTAAGATGCGAACAAGTAAAAAAAAAAAGACAAATATTAGAGAAGGTGATTGACATAATTAAACTGACAGGTAAATGAGAACTTAGTTATAGATGAACAGAATTTGAAGCTGCATACACATTAGAAGATATTTTTGCAGAGCATGGACATTTTTTAGAGTTAATTCAGCTTGTTAGCAATATGATAGTTCTAAATAACTGCATAAAGAAAAGTAAAACTATACACTTGTCAGGCGGAAAGGGTAGAGGATCAGTAGTAGCCTTACTCTCTAAAAACGCAGTCAATAAGATGATACAAATTATTCTACTGCTTATTCAGGAGAGAATTGCAATTGAGATAAGAGCAATTGGAATGTTTTTGGTTCAAACTAATACAACACAAGATATCACATCGAAAGACCAGTGTTGCATTATTGTACGGTACATGACCAATCTAATTCATGAGAAGGTATTAACAGTGTTATCCTGTGAATCATCAACTGGAGAATATATGTTTCAGTTACTATCAAAAACTCTGAAATCTTGCAGTATTGATATTTCAAAATGTGTTGGCTGTTCTACTGATAGAGCTGCAAATATGAAAGGGAAACATAATGGATTTTCTGCATGGTTTTCAAAAGAATCTCCTCATCAAATACATGTCTGTTGCTATGCACGCATTCTCAAGTTAGTACTTTCGGATGCTACTAACATTGTTATTGAAAGTGTATCACTAATTAGTTTAATAAATGACATTGCAGTATTTAAAATTTTGGGGGGATTTTCAAATGTAGATTCAGCCTTGTACATGGACCTAATTATTACAATGACACATAATCAAGAGAATGCCAGATCTAAACCTGAAGTATGTCTAAAAGCAAAAGCATATACAGAATCATTGCTTAAGTAAGAAACTATATTAACAGCGTATACTTTCCTTCGAATATTTGAACTAATGATCCCATTATCTAAATATCTTCAAACAAGAGAAATGAATGTTTTGAAATCTTGTCGCATGGTTTCAGTAACACTGTAAGAAATCAAAATGTTCTCAAGAGATTTTGATACTGTCCAAAAGGCAGCCGACAACTTTGTTAACCATGTTAACACAAAGTTGCTAGAATTAGAAGACTACGATTTGGAAGTGCAATCTACTCTTCCAGAAAAAACACCCAGGAAGAAGAAAATGATGGCAGGCAAATCCACTCATGATGAACAAATATCTGATGCTACTATATCTTACAGAATACATGTTTACAACGTCATTCCTCATGAGATCATTGAAAGCATGCATTGCCGTTTTCAAGATAGTAGTGTACTTTACATGGATTTTTCTTTCTTCGATCCAAGAAACTTTTCTGAATTAAACACTTGAGGTATTCTGTCATCAGCACTAGTTAAATTAAGCGAATGCTTGATTCATTTTGATGAAAGAGCCACTGCTGACAATTTACAGAGCAAACTTGCAAATTTTGCTTTGCATTGGGAAAACTTGAAAATGTCATTTGTAGAAGAATATACAATTTGAATTGAAAATGAAAACAACATTGCCATATAGGTAGAAAATATGTCATGCTCAGCATGCAAAAACTGCAGTTGTTGTGTCTTTTCGGCTTTTCCTGGTTAGGGGTCGCCACAGCGGAACTCTGGTCCACTAATGATTGGTAGTTGAGTTTTACGCGCCGAGTTACCAGTCCTGACGCACAACCTTCAACAAAGGTACGCCCATTCATGCATGTCTCCACGCAGAAGACGCTCTAGCTGAGAATCGAACCAGACAGCATCTTACTGTGAGGTGACAACGCGTATTTGTTGTTATCTAAGTTTATGTTGATATAACTTACTTACTGACCCTTACTCTATAATCGGTCTAGCTTATAAATATATGTTAACACTTTCTTACACACAAGTTGCATGTGAAAGAAGTTTTTCTACTTTAAAATTTATTAAAAAACATTTGAGAAGCACAGTCTCTAATGATAATTTAGATTTTTTCATGTTGATGGCTACAGAAAAATATACGCTAATGAACTTAGATTCGGAAGAAATAATTAATGAAATTGCAGAAACTTCAGAACTATTGAAAAATATACTCATCCCAAAAAATTAATTTATGATTTGTTAAAATGTATTAAAATTAATACAAAAACTAAAGAATATTTTATAGATATTTTAATTGTTATTTAATTGTAATTTAATTGTTTAATGTCAATTGTTTAATTGTTATTAAATAAATATTCTTATTTTAATCTATTTTCCCTGTTTTTCTTAAGAATTTCAATATCCCACACTAGTTAGTGAAAATGGTATGGTGGTTCTGATTGTGCCATTGTCTAATTCTGCCCCCAATCCAACCCTAGTGGAGGGACTTACCTAATGGGGGACTTATCCACCAGAAACTAAGCTTTAGGCCAATTGCTGGTAGTTTCCACAACAGGAAACAACTCATATTGCATAAGGGTTACTGCAGCAGTGGGAATGATGAACATCTCTGCTAACAGTGGAGATCTGTTAAACAAAGTGCCTTATTTTAAAAAGGAATGGAGGCAAGTGGGAATTATAAAATGGTCAGAAATATGGAAAAGACAATGGCATAAACAGAATGTTGAGCAATTTGCATTTTTAAGCATATATTTGATCAATGGTATAGCCTTAACCATTGTTTTAGGGGGGTGGGCCTAGCCCCTTGCACATACTATTATGGAAAATATATTTTCCAAAATGTAAATGTGTAAATTACTTCTAAATTCTGTTTAAGTAAATAAAACAGTGAATGCTTTCACATTTATATTGTGATACTATTAATTAATTATTTTACACAAGATAAAAACCTAAATTTCTCACAGTTATGCTGAGTTCTTCAACAGATTGCTGATAACTTGTCAGCAATTATGCTACTAGCATAATATAGAGGTTTAAGATTGGGACTGCAATTATAGCCTGCTTATTATGCGTTTGAGACATGGATGTCAAAAAAATTTACCTTCAGATTGAAGTTTGACAGATGAATCTTAGCATCCGTATCAAGAACACATAATAGGAATAGGAAGTTACAATCAGAGATCTGATCATAATTCTTTCTAGTAAATGGAGATTTATCAGCTCCATGAACTACTAATTACAGGAAATTAAAACTAATAAAAAAACACAATGTGGTGTGCTGGCTTTGAAAGATGGTAAAGTAGTTGAGAAGTGCTGTCAAGCAGGAGATGTTATTTATTCCTTGTCTAAGGGAAACATTGGTTTCTAAATACTGACTGCTTCTAGTTTTGTAGACAGCAGGCAGAAACAAAGCCATTTCAGGTTCTCCTGCTGCTGTTTACTGGCTGGAACTGTGTTTAGTGCCACACATGATCTTATCAGCACATGGGGTGCTTAACAATTATTAGCACCGTTCTAAACATTGTTAAGATTGGATCTCACACTAGAGTAACGCTGATCTAGGATATTTTTTAACTGATATTGGAGCATAATCAGTGTGCTCCATGAACTACAATTTTCTTAGCAAGGCCTAGGGTTCTTAAAATTACCCTGTGACTTTAATCAATGGGCATGGATTTGATTTCTACCATTTCCCTCGTTTGCCGTATGACTCTGAGCAAGTCGATTAACTTGACAAAAGCTACCAAGTTATCAATAAAAACGGCACATGTGTTTACTGGGTCTTTCTTAAGATTCGTTAAGATGATTTACAGGTAGAGCAATGAAAATTAACTATATCATTTTAAAGATGAACATTATACTGTTAACTAGCACTTTCAAACCCTGTACCTTTGGTAAATTGCTGTCATTGCAATCAGGTGGTTAGTTTGTATTATAAATGTATATATGCTTATAAAGGACAAGGATAAACTAGCAGGACGCATACTACTTGTCCTCAAGTGGTAGTGACTGGAGTACCTGTTAAAATCTTCTGAAACAAGAAAGAACAATGACAGACAGTGACTACTGATTCTACAGAATTCTTTGACATAGTCATGAATGTTGTAAAATAATCTTCATCGTCTAATATCCTGCCTACATAGTCCTTCTTTCTGAGAAACTTAACTTCAGTTTATTTAATCAAATTCTGGAAAGTTTGCTTATCTCTCCCTCTACCATTATAGTTTTAAATTTCTGTCCTTTAGTTTTCTATATGGGAGTCCCAAAAATCAATAGTAATGATCAGTATGTGGTAACACTTTAGATTTGTACTGGGGAAGTCCAATATCCCACAATCTGCTGATGTAGCCATTTCTGTAGCTCTAAACATCCTGTCTTCTTCTTATATGACATCGCTCAGCTGTTTCTGCTTCATTTATCACTGATTAGAAATCAAGATATTTTTCCCTGCAATAAGTTATCATTTTGTCTGCTAATTTAAAGGAGATATGGCATTCTCTTTAATATCATAAAGTCTTACATTCTAAAATATGCATCTTATGGACTTCTACAAAAAAGTTGGCATACAGACCTAGACTGAATCCACCTATGCCCACATACATAGTTTGTACTGCTGTAGAAGCAAGCTTCCGGTATGGTCAAGGGTAGGATATCCTAACAATGGATCTATGATAAAGTTAAGACTGTGTGTTTGATCCTTTACTTAGATTAGAATATAGTCTGTTTTCTTTAAACTGCACTTGTTCAGTCAGCTCTGTATAAGTAAGGGACCAGTGCAGATGTCACATGGGTTACACAATACCAATGTTTCCACTAAGAATAGATGATTTGTTTAGTGAACAATCTGCAATAAAACATTCAGCTAATAGTAACAAATGACAGTACAGCATTACCTACTTTTGGTATCTCAAGTTGCAGACCCCAGGCGCACAAACCGGAAATAAGGCATTGAAAATTACATATGCATAATGGGCCAGATTCCAAAAAGAGCTGCTTTTTGTGTAAGTCTGCCCTGATTCCAAAAGACTTGTTCTCATTGTAAGTGACCTAATTCAGTTTAAGGCATATCTATAAACAGGTTTACACTGGGGGCCAGATACAAGAAGACCTGTTCTCACTGTAAGTGGTCATTTACCCCAAGAGAATGTCTTTAGGAATTGTGCTCAATGAGTTTGGTGATACACTAATAGGAGGCATGAGACAATATTCCTTTTATCCACAGTTACTGTCAGACTAGATTAATGTGGGCAGGTGAGTAGGAAAAGCCTGCATAAAAGATAAACAGCTACTTTGTGGTGATGATTAGAAGCACAGGATCTCAAATCAGCCAGAGGAAGTACTGCCCATTTAACAATAAAGAAGAAAAGTTCGGTTCTGTGAAACTGAATAAAATCTTCTGTGTCTCAAGATCATATATATATATATATATATATATATATATATATATATATATATATATATGGGTCTACTGCTTTTGGTCGAATTACATTTGGTCAAAAATGATTTCAGGCAGCCCACTTCACTAAAAGCTCATTTGATTGAAAGCTCATTTAGTCGAATTCTATTTGGTCAAAAATGGAATATAGCCCCTGCCCCACTGCAGTGCAACCCTGGAGTGAGAATATAAAGTTAGGGGGGTGGGGGAGTGTAGCCCCCCCCCCCACATTTTGCAACTAGTTTTTACTTACGTTATATGTTTCAATGTATTTTTAATGGATAGACAAGTATACAATAGTGAATACACTGCAATTATGTGGGGGGCTATGCCCACCACACCCCCCAATGTGGGGGGCTGTGCCCCCTATACACCCCCTAGCTTTATATTCTCTCTCCAGGGTCGCACTGAAGATCGAACCAGAGAACATCTTGCTGTGAGGCAGCAACGCTAACCGTTGCACCACTGCAGCTGCCCACTAGAGTAATATTTAATACTCATCCCTAATTTTGGACCTCTCTCCCCAAATACAAGCATAGGTAGTTACAAGTCTTGCAGTTCAAAGAACCATTGAAGAACCTCAATCAAATTTCCAGGTGTCCCTAAGCACTGTCTGGTTAAGTGGCTTGTCAAGGCCACACAGTAGGCAAACAACAGAACTATGGCTCACTTCCTTACCTCTCTGCTTCAACTGCCAAACTTATTTTGGCTTTGTCCCTGACCTTTGAGCAAAGAAGATGAGAACCTTGTTAATGACATGTCTCGCATGCCCCAAAATATTCAGTCATTTTCAATTAATGGCAACAGAGAATTGTGTAACTTAAGAAAGTGTTTAGGTTTGGTGCTTTTTTATGTTACATATTTATTTATTATACAACCTCAGGTTGTAAGAGGTATGAATTCACAGCACGTAATACATACGGGGACTCAAATATTTCCAGCAAGTCATCATCATCATCATCAACCCCATTCATCCCATTTTCTACATGGGTCGGGGTGTCGTGTCACTTGTTGCCATCTCTCCCTATTCAGTGCCACTGTCCTACCTTCTTCAACACTCATGCCTGACTGTCACAGGCCTTTTTTCCACACACTCCATCTACCTCTTTGCTGGATGCCCATATTTCCTCTTGCCTTCTTCCTGTCTATCCCAATTCTTCTTCCTGCACATGTGCCCCAAACCACCATAATCTGTTTTCTTTTACCTTTTCTGCAATTGGAGTTTCTTTGGTTTCTGCTCTTATGTCCTCAGTTCTTCATCTGTCCCACAGTGTGCTGCCTACCACCCATCTCAGACACTTCTTCTCCACCACCTCTAGCATCCTCAACTGCTCTGCCTTTACCGGCCAGGTTTCTGTACTATACAGTAGTACTGGTCACATCACTGTTTTGTACACCTTAATTATTAATTTCTTTGGCATTCTTCTGTCATACACTACCCCTGACACTCTGTGCCAGTTTGATTTCCTCATCCTGACTTCCCTTCTCCTCAACCACCCCTCCCAGATACTTTAAGCTGTTAGTCTGAGGGTCTATATTATATCATTGAACCTTAAAAAAGAGAACGCTGATTGATCGAACTTATTTTCGTGAAACTGGAAAATATCGAAGCAGCAGAAACTCAATTTTTTCCTAGGGAAATAATTTGGTTTTCCGTTTCTGTTGCTTCAGTATTTTCAGTGTTATGATGGAAAGTTACCGGTCGGATTCAGGTAAGTGTACGATTGTGTGGATGTGAGTGTTAGGGTGATTTAGGTGAGTTAGGGTTAGGGCTCAGGTTAGGTGTGTGTGCGATTGAGTGGACATGAGAGTTAGGGCGGATTTAAGTGAGTTAGGGTTAGGGCATGGGTGAGGTGAGTGTGCGATAGTGACGGACCTTAGGGTTAGGGTTTGGGTTAAGGTAAGTGGGTAGTTAGTGGTGTGTGCATAGTTTAGTGTAGGGTTAGGTATCAGATTTTAGGTGTATGTGTGTGGATTTCTGTTTGTTTGGTGTGCTTGTGTTGTGTGTATGTGTTTTGGATCAGCGATTTTTTTCCCTGGGAAAAAATCGCTGATCTGACAGTTTGAGATTGTAAGCTTTCGCTTAAATTAGGTCGATCAATCAGCGTTCGCTTTTTTAAGCATTCGATGATATAATATAGACCCTTAACCTGTTTTTATTCTATCTCAGGTTTCAGCATCTTTTGATTTCCCTCATTTGCTGCCATTGCAACTATTTATTTCATTTTTATTTTATTTTACATTTGTTTACCGGGGAGGTCCGACTGGACAGAGCTATCCGTTTTCAGTGGAGGCTTGGGGAGAAAAGCTCCAGAATAATTGCTGACATACTATACATAAGATATTTACACATTCAGTTATAAAAGTATAGCAGACAATAACATATGATTGCATAAGATATTTACATAAGCATAGTGGTTTAGACATACAATTAAAAATATAGCAGGTTGTAACATTTGATTGTTGCTCATACAGTATGTTTAGTAGCGAAAATCTTGAAGATGTCCTGAAGATAAGACAAGAAAGGAAAAGCTGAAAAAGGAGACTATAGACAAATTCTTATGAGGTGCATTGACATTTTAAGGGAAAGCTTTTCAACTTATTCTAGGGGAGAGTTAGTGGGTATAGATGGGGCAATGGGGAGTAGGCGGCAGTGAGTTGGCAAGTAATGTGTGATAATATATAGTGCATCTGTGGGAGTTTTAAAGAGGTTGGATAGTGGGTAGGGAAAGGAGTTAGAATATGTCAGCCAGGTGCTAGGCAGTGGCATATCCAGGATTTGTTTAGGTGGGAAATAAGCTGTTTTTTGAAGATGGTTTTATTAGGTTGCACCCTGATTTGTAGTGGTAGGGAGTTCCATGTCTTGGCAATGTTGCTAGAATACAGGGAGTCACCAGAGCTGTAATGGCTTTTGGAGACTGCGATTGGTGCCTTGTTAGTGGATCTAAGTTTTCAGTTATTGGAGTTGAGGATGATCAGGTCTTGTAAGGCTGGAGTTTTTCAGGTTGGTGCAGTATTTGCTGAACAAGAAGAAGATGATTTAGAGCTAAGGTGTTAAGGAGTTCAAGCCAGGAAAGCTGTTTTAGGGCCAGACAGTGGTGGGTGCAGCAGGAGGAGTTTGTGGTGAATTTTGCTATTTTGTTGTAGCATACTGATAGCTTGTTTAAATTGCTCTTGTTTAGATTAATTAGGACAGGAGAAGCATACTGTAAGATAGAGAGAAGATGGGTACGAGCTAGGGTAACTTTACTGTTGGTTAGGAAGTTTTTACATCTGTAGAGAGTACCTAGTTTTTTGTTGATTTTGGTTATTGTATGAGATATGTGTTTGTCAAATTTCATATTATTGTCAATAATGAACCCTAGTAATCTGGTAAATGTGACAGGAGAGAGGTTATTATCTAATGCAGAAATAGAGAATGGGGGAGTAGGTGCTGCTGCTTTGGAAGGATGAAAGAGCATAAGTTGGGTCTTTTTAGGATTTAGTATTAGCTGGGAGTTTGTTAGCCAAGTTTCAATGGATGTAAAGGCTTCTTGGGTCTTGATTTGAAGTTTTTGGAGGGTGAGGGCAGAGCAGATTAAGGTGGAGTCATCAGCATAGTGAACCAGGTTTGCTAGAGGGGTGGCTATATGAAGATTATTTGTAAATATAGTGAAAAGTAGGGGTCCTAGGATTGATCCTTGGGATACTCCTAGTTTTACAGGAAGTAAGGGGGAAAGGGAGTTTTTCCACTGAACAGCTTTTTGGCATTGGGAGAGGTAATCCTGAAACCATAATAAAGTGGGGATAGTTAGTTTTAATTCTGAGAGTTATGTTATTAGTTTTGTATGGGAGACTGTATCAAACATCTTTGATAAGTCAAAGAAAACTGCAGACACTAGTTAGCCGTTGTTGCGTTGCATATTTACTAGGTTACTAAAATGGATGAGTGCAGTGGTAGTGCTATGTTCGGGGTGGAATCTGTGTTGAATTTCGGCAAGAAGATTGTTGGAGAAGAGATGTGTTTGGACCTGGGTATGGATACATTTTCCCATTATTTTAGCCAGTGGGGAAAGTATAGCTATAGGTTGGTAGTTAGGTCAGTGGAGTTGCCCCCTTTGTGAAATGGTATAGTGTAGGAGATTTTCCAGAGAAGTGGCACCTTTTATTCTGATTGATCTGTTAATGATTAAGGAAATGGCTTTGGTGGCTATTTGTAGGAATTTGGCAGATAATTTATCTACTGCTAAGGTGGTGGGTTTAAGTTTGGTTAGGTGTCTATATATTGTGTAAGTTGGTACAGGTTGCAAAGTGAAGGGGTTAGCATTATTTGATGGGTTATATAGTACAGTGGGGGTTGAGGAGGATGGGTCTGTTGATAGCTTTAATATAGAGTTGGTAAAGAACTCATTGAATTGGGTGGCTGTGTTTATAGAGGTGGTGTCTATGTTTGGATGGGGAGTTGGTGATTTACCTGTTTATAGTGGCCCAGAACTTTTGTGGGTTGGTATTATGCTTAGTTTGAATTTCACTATAGTATTTTGTCTGATTTGCTTTTTTACAGTGCTTCTCAGTTCTCAGTCGCCTATTAGGAGCAGTTTTGTTTTTGTGCCAGGTGTCCCATGCTTTGTCCCTTTGTTTCATAAGTTGCCTAGTGCTCTTGGTAAGCCATGGGGCATAGATGGTTTTAGTGTGGATCTGTCTTGGTGGCGCAAGTTGGTTGAGAAGGCCTAAGAAGATAGTGTTGAAATGCTCAACTGCTTCATCTAAAGGAAGTGTTAAAAGAGGGGGACCAGTTAGAGTGTTTATGGGCTGTTAGAACATTTAAGGGCTGTATTAAGGTAATCAGCCCTGAAGTTTTTAGTGTATCTGATGTGTTTAAGAGAGCTAGTTCTAGTGAGTGAGTTTAGTTTGGTCTCTGATGAAGAAGGTTGGGAGGTGAGTAATTTAGAATGTTGGGTAGTGTACCAAAATTATGGGTGGAAGATGGGTGATTGGTGAGAGTCCAGTCTAGTACTGATTATTTTTTGAGGTTTTGTCTACCCTAGTAGGGGTTTGTATAAGTTGTGAGAATCCATAAGGGTTAATATGATTTGAGGTGTAGGGTGATTTAAGTGAGGTCCAATCAATATTGAAGTCGCCTAGTATAATGGTTTCATGGGGAAGGGTTTCTGATGTCCATTGGAGAAGAGATTTTAGGGTTCTGATGTTATCTCCTGGAGGGATATATGATCCTAAGATATTTAACTGTTTTTGTGCATTTAGTCTTACCTTTGCAAGCAGTATCTCTGAATTTTTAAATGCAGGGATGTCTATGTTAAATAGTTCAACATTGATGTTTTTCTGATAAAGTTGTGCGACTCCACCTCCTCTTTTAGCTGTACGGTCTTTTCATCATATGATATAGCTAGGGGGAAGTACTTCTTCATTTTTAATGTGTGGTTTAAGCCATGTTTCTGTGAGGAAGATGATGCCAGGTAAATATAATGCTATGGTTGCATGGAGCTCAGTGGTTTTGTTAAGGATGCTTCTTATGTTATGATTTATTAATAGAATATCAGATTTTCTCTTAAGTAGGCTAGTATTGGTTCTAGGCTGATTCTGGTGATTTGTAGGACTTGTTATTGGACCTGGGTTGAGGTTGATATCACCACTGAATAGTAGGTGAGAGGCAATGTTCATTATGGTTTGCAGGTATTTGGAGAAGGCTAAGTCACACTGTATGGATACCCTGTATTTGCTTTGATAATGGTGGAGTTTGTAGGGGTGTTGGTCATAGGTGGTGTGGTTAAAGAGTGAGGGTGAGATGAGTAAAGGGTAGTTAATGAATGCTGGAAGTGAGGATGAGGTGGGGTGACTTATGGTGGGAATTGTAATTTATTTTATTTATTTATTTAATTTTATTTTACATTTGTTAACTGGGATAGCCCAACTGGATACATGTCCATTTTCAGTGGAGGCCCAGGGAGAAATGCTCCAAAGAGACAATTATAGACAACATACAGACAAAACATGGGTACATATTTCAACTAGATCTATTAGGTTATCTAGTTGTTAACACATATAGGTATAAGCTTCAGACAGTTACAATAGTTAATAAAAAGTATTACATTGTACATACTCACACAGATACAGGTATACCATTATTCCACTATTGTGGTATATTTTTATATGTAGGTAACAGATAAGTCTCTAGTTTAAGCCAAGAGTTACAACTGTATTGGAGTGGTTCTGGTATTAGTCTGGTATAGAACAGGGACATAGCCTTTTGCTGCTGAGGTAATTGTTGACAGCTTTCTTAAATGTAGGTAGGGAGGTTACTAGGGTTATGGATGTAGGCAGGGAGTTCGAGATTTTGGCCACATAAGAAGAGTAAACGGAGTCACCAGCATGGTTTGAGATCTAGTAACTGCTAACTGTAACTTGTCAGTTGAGCGGAGTTGCCTGGGACAGGAATATTGTTGTACAATGTTAACCAGTGAAGGTGCTATATATTGTTGATAGTGTAGCTTGTGAGTCATAACCAGCTGACTATAAATAAGTATGTTTGGTAGTTCAAGCCAACCCAATTGCCTTAGGTTTTGGCAGTGATGTGTTCTGTAGGAGCTGTTGTTGGCAAATTTGGCTATCTGATTATAGCAGGTGGTCATTTTATTGATTTCTGTTTTGGATAAGTTAATCAAGATGGGTGAGGCATACAGTAGAGTTGAGAGAAGGTGAGTACGTGCAATAGTAGTTCTAGCATTATGGGTCAAGTATGCTTTATGCTTGTAGAGACTACCAAGCTTTTTTTAGTATTTCTAATGGCCAGATTAATGTGTACATCAAATCTGAGCTTGTTGTCAATAGTAATACCTAGTAGTTTTGTCTGAGCTTCAGGTGATATGGGGGTATTGTTATTTGAGTGGATAGTAAAGGTGTGGGTGGAGGCAGTTATAGTTGAGGGATGAAATAACAGTAGCTTGTTTTTTGGGGGGTTGAGTATCAAGCCATTCTCAGTAAGCCAGCTTTAAAATGAGTGAAAGTTATCCTGGTTTTTTTTTGTGAAGATCTGGTAAAGTAGGGGCGCTACATATTATAGTTGAATCATCAGCGTATTGTATAAGGCTTGAACGTTTTGCAGCTAAATGGAGATTATTTGTAAAAATTGAGAACAGTAAGGGACCCAGTTTAGATCCCTGAGGTACACCGAGTGTCACAGGCAAGAGAGGAGACAAGTTACTGTTCCATATTACTGCTTGTTGTCTATTGTTGAGGTAGTTTTTAAACCAGGAGACTGCTAAGTTATCTAAGCCTAGGTTTACAAGGTGGGAGATTAGTTTTTCATGGTTAACCATATCAAATGCTTTTGATAGGTCTAGGAAGAGGGCTGAATAAATCTTACCATTGTTCCTGTTGTGATTAATAGTATCTATGAATGCTAGCAGGGCAGTGGTTGTGCTATGTCCTGGTCAAAACCCATGTTGTGTTTGTGATATGAGCTCATGATCAATAAGATGGGTCATTAATTGATGGTGAACACATTTTTCTAATATTTTAGTAAGTGGGGATAATATTGCTATTGGGCTGTAATTGGATATGTCATAAGAATTTCCCGCTTTGTGAAGGGGTATGATATAGGCAGTTTTCCAGATCAAGGATACTAAGCCTTCTGGGATGGATTGGTTTATAAGGATCGAGACTAGTTTAGCTATTTCATTTGCTGCCAGTTTTAAGAATTCATTGGGGAGGGAGTCTGCTCCTAGTGTTGTTGGTTTTAGGTGGGATAGTAGTTTTCTTATATAGGAAATTGGGGTGGGTTTTAGCTTAAAAGTGGGGCTATTGTTAGGTTTGTCGGGGGCACTGGCAGTATTTACATAGTTTTGTTTTTGGACAAGGGCATTCACAGTCTCAGTAAATAATGAGTTAAATGATTCAGCTATGTTTTCCTTTGTTAAACCTGTTATTGGGGGTGGGGTAGTGATTTTTCCAGAGTGTAGTAACCTGTTTAAGCCTGCCCAGAATTTTTTTGGATTGTTCGAGTGTTGAGTTTGATGGGTAATAAAGAAATTTCTTTTATCCTGCTTGACTAGTTTCTTGGTTAGATTTCTTATCTGTTGGTATGCCTGCTGTGTTCCTGGGTTTTTGTTGGACTTCCAGGCTGTCCAGGTTATATTCCTTTCTTTTATTTTTGGCCTTGTTTCCCTTGTTAACCATGGAACTGTTTTGGCCTTAACTCTGGTAGTTCTTGCAGGGGCATGCCTATTTAGTATTTCTAGGAAGGTAGAGTTAAAGTGTTTGGTAGCTTCATCTAGGGATAGATAATATAGTTGCGACCAGTTGTATAGCTTTAGATCATTTCAGAAGTTAGGTAAGTTAAAATGTTTTTTGTTTCTTATTGTTTGGAGTATAGGGGTTTGGGGGTGGTGGGAGTTATATTTGAGAAGGAAGGTAGTCTGATGGTCACTTAGTGAGTCCGGAAGGGTACCTGCTAAATAGGAGGAAGGTATTTTATTTAGTAAAATCCAGTCTAAAAGTGTTTCTCTATTACTATTTTGCTGACTCTAGTGGGTTCTTTGATTAGTTGCGAGAAGGTAAGCAGGTTGATATGATTAGTGGGAGCCTGGGAAGAGCATGTAAGCCAGTCAATATTAAAGTCCCCTAATAGAATATTCTCTTGTGGCAAGGTTGGTGATAGCCATTGTAGTAAACTTTCCATGATGGGTATATTATTGCCTGGGGGGATATAACCTGTTACTAATTTGATAGTTTTGTTGTTGCCTATTTTGAGATTAGTTAAGAGTATTTCTGCCTTGTCCAAGGGGGTAAAGTTAACTCAGTTTTAGCTATGGTTAGTGTATTTTAGTAAAGTAGGGCAATGCCACCACCCTTCTTCTTTAGTCTATCTTGCCGAAGGATGCTGTATCCAGGTGGTAGGATCTCTGTATCTTTGGTAGTTGGTTTTAGCCATGTTTCTGTTAAACTGATTATATCTGGGAGATATTGTGAGATTAGAGTATGAAGCTCATGTATTTTATTGTTTATGCTCCTGATATTTAGATTTAGGAGGAGTAGACTATTTGTTGGTCTGGTATTGATTTAGGTTAGTGTGGGAAGTTTTTGTGCATTAGTTAGAGGATTTGTTTCATAAGGACCTGGGTTAGGGTGGATATCTCCATCATTTAATAGTTTGTGTTTGTTTTTTTGCAGTATTTTCACTAGCTTTTGTAGTAGTATTATGTATTTCTGGGTAGTGAAAGATTTGGGGTAGGTGTTGACGGGTTAAAAAAGGGTATAGCTAGTGGCAGTAGTGTTGAATAGGGTGGGGCTTATTGTTAGGGAGTATGTAGAGAGGATGGGAGAGATAATGGATGTGGATTTGTGGGGAAGGGAGGAGTTGTTTTGTATAGAGTGGTTGTAGCAAGTGATGTGGTAGGTAAATACTAGGAAGAGCAGTAGGGTCATTTGCTGGAGGATGATATTCATATTAAGTGGCTTTGGTTAATTGCCGGGAATGAATTGGAATGACTTAATTAAATGTACGAGGGTAGTGAGGGGTGTTATTGGTACTAAGCAATGCAGTGGGTGGGAAGGATGTTGATTGGGTGCAAGTTAATTGTGGGAGGGACTGGACAGGTATAAATGTAGTTGATGTGAGGGTGGGTGGGAATTGGGGGTAGGGTAGGGGAGTGGAGAGAGCCTGAGTGTAGCTAGGGCGAACAGAGCATGGCCAACTGATCTGGCAGGTAAGACCACAAAAAAACTATCAGGTAGACCTGAGCATATGAGTTACTTGGGTATGCCACAAAGATCTGTTCTTTTCTAGCTGAAATAATGTAACTTATGGTTAACTATCTTGTTCTGCAATACTTTATATTATCAGAAGAGGGTATTTCTATATCTGCAAGTTATGCCTCACTGTAGTCAGGTTCCTTACCTATATTCCACAGGGAGTAGCAAAGGTAGGAAATGGCCTGAGAGGGATCATTTAGTATATAGACCTGTGATACAATTCAAATATTGTTTGATGTAAGTGGGAAGGTGGAGGGGGAAAACTAACCCTGCTTTCAGGTGAGCTTACAGGAAAGATGAAATGCGACTATTAACCTTGTTTTAAAGATGGAGTTTTGATGGCTGGATACTTTAGTTGAAAAGGATTGCTCAGTAGCAGCTCCAGGTAACACACACAGTCTCACAGTGGAGACTAGGGCTGGGTATTGGTTAAGGTGGCTGATAGGTCTAGAAGTGAGGAGATAAGAAAAAACATATAAGTAGGAAGACAAGAGTACACTCGTATTTCACATACCAACATTATCAAGCTGCATGAGAATGAAATTCTACAGAACACAAGTTGACGCATTAAAACTCTAGCACAGTACACCTTGTTATACAGTACGTAAGTAGCTTATGTGTAAATTCACTATATTTACTATATAAAGTGTGACTACAGAACAAAATAAGCCAATCGTAGCTGTGTTAACATTTGTAAGACCACAGTATTAGTTATATATAAGCATGAATTCAGGCTCTAGGAACATAAACTATCTATTGTAGTGTAAAGCCCTAACAACCTAGGCTAGCTGTTAATGCTACTCAATGCTAACCTCTCAATCCCTCCTCTTTGTATAGCATATATCTCAAATCACAGTAATGGTGTTTTCCCAAAGACTATAGTGTAGAGAGGGGGACTCCTTCAGGCAATGCAATCAGTTGCAAAAGTGCCTAGTTCAGTTATTACATTAGGGAGTTACCAATCCCAGCTGTTTGTACCAGCTGCAATAGCGTGCACACTATGCCAAATCTTTAGACTAGGAGGATCTGGGAAAAGAGGGGATTGGGCCCACGCAGTTTCCTGGTCACTTGGGAGCAGGTCAGCACTATCTTCCGTGCCTAAAAACAATGTTATGTGCATGCTAAGGATCTTTCTGTGACCCCCTTGTATTAGGGAGTGAACAGTGTTCCAGATCAGTAGCATATAATGCACAAACTATGCAATCACACTAACTGTCCACAAGGACACAGTGCAGAGCTGAGCTTCGCGCCTAGGCCCTTTTTGTGTAGGCAATATATATATAAATATAGTTACGTACATCCTACGTAATTAGGTGTGTAAGCAGCGCCCTAGTGCTGTTGATGTAGTTTAAACACTTTTAACAGCCTTCGCTAGTTAGAGTTGCAAACCGACAGATATAAAACATAAACAATTACGTCTAACTGATGACTTTTAGTGAGACAGTGGTTTTAATAAAAATACTTAGGCAGCAACAACATACTTGACCCTGCAGAAACCACTAACAGTAAGATTTTACACATATTCATTTAGTCACAACTTGAAACAGTAGTAAGTCAGTAAGTAGCCTTCGCTAGTTAACATTGCAAACTGACAGCTACAAGCATAAGCAATTACATCTAACGAATGATCTTTAGTGAGACGTTGGTTCTAATAAAAATACTTAGACAGCAACAACATACTTGACCCTGCAGTAACCACTAATAGTTATTTAGCATATAAACATATTCAGTTAGCCACAATTTGAAACAGTAGTAAGTCATAGAGCATTTGTTAATAAAAGAGCTATGTAACATACATATCAGAAGCCATGCACACTCCTCAGGGAGGCTAGGCAGGATAGGTGTTTGAAAATGGTGCCCTAACACGGGGTACTGATATCACCTCATGTGATGCAAGATGTAGGGGGAGGGATAATAATCAGCTGATTACTGGAATGGTCTAACATTCAACAACCGATCTGGCAGGTAAGACCACAAAAAACTATCAGGTAGATCTGAGCATATGAGTTACTTGGGTATGCCACAAAGATCTGTTCTTTTCTAGCTGAAATAATGTAACTTATGGTTAACTATCTTGTTCTGAAGTACTTTATATCATCAGAAGAGGGCATTTCTATATCTGCAAGTTATGCCTCACTATAGTCAAGTTCCTTACCTATATTCCAAAGTGAGTAGCAAAGGTAGGAAATGGCCTGACAGGGATCGTTTAGTATATAGACCTGTGATACAATTCAAATATTGTTTGATGTAAGTGGGAGGGTGGAGGGGGAAAACTAACCCTGCCACCTGCCTTCAGGTGAGCTTACAGGGAAGATGAAATGCGACTATTAACCTTGTTTTAAAGATGGAGTTTTGGGCTGGATACTTTAGTTGAAAAGGACTGTTCAGTAGCAGCTCTAGGTAACACACAGTCACACAGTGGAGACTAGAGCTGGGTATTGGTTAAGGTGGCTGATAGGTCTTGTTTTAAAGATGGAGTTTTGATGGCTGGATACTTTAGTTGAAAATGACTGCTCAGTAAGCAGCTCCAGGTAGCACACAGTCAAACAGTGGAGACGTTTTGATGGCTGGATACTTTAGTTGAAAATGACTGCTCAGTAAGCAGCTCCAGGTAACACACAGTCACACAATGGAGACTAGGGCTGGGTATTGGTTAAGGTGGCTGATAGGTCTTGTTTTAAAGATGGAGTTTTTATGGCTGGATACTTTAGTTGAAAAGGACTGCTCAGTAGCAGCTCCAGATAACACACAGTCACACAGTAGAGACTAGGGCTGGGTATTGGCTAAGATGGCTGATAGGTCTTGTTTTAAAGATAGAGTTTTGATGGCTGGATACTTTAGCTGGAAAGGACTGCTCAGTAGCAGCTCCAGGTAACACACAGTTACACAGTGGAGACTAGGGATGGGTATTGGTTAAGGTGGCTGATAGGTCTTGTTTTAAAGATGGAGTTTTGATGGCTGGATACTTTACTTGAAAAGGACTGCTCAGTAGCAGCTCCAGGTAACACACAGTCACACAGTGGAGATTAGGGCTGGATATTGGCTAAGGTGGCTGATAGGTCTTGTTTTAAAGATGGCGATTTGATGGCTGGATACTTTACTTGAAAAGGACTGCTCAGTAGTAGCTCCAGGTAACACACAGTCACACAGTGGAGACTAGGGCTGGGTATTGACTAAGGTGGCTGATAGGTCTTGTTTTAAAGATGGTGTTTTGATGGCTGGATACTTTACTTGAAAAGGACTGCGCAGTAGCAGCTCCAGGTAACACATAGTCACACAGTGGAGACTAGGGCTGGGTATTGGTTGAGGTGGCTGATAGGGATATCAGAAGCCATGCACACTCCTCAGGCAGGCTAGGCAGGATAGGTGTGTAATGTTGTTCAAGTAGGGTGAGGTTAGTGTTAGGATTATTTGATCGGAGTACATGTTTGGTTTATCAGAAGCGGTAGGAGTGTATAGGGATAATGCTGTGGAATGTGTAGAGGTCCTGATAGTATGTAGGTAGGATGTATTGTAGCAACTTTGAAAATGGGGAGGTACTATGTGTAGAGTGTGTAATATGAGAGCAAAGGAGGGGGAGGGGTGGTAGTGGTTTGTGTGATTGGCTGAGGATTAGAGGTTAGGTGTGGATGTGGTAAGGTTAGATATAAAGACAATGAGCTAGAGGGTGGGTGGGTGGGAAAGTGGGTAGTAAAGGGGAGTGGAGCAGGCAGAGCCCTACCTAGGAGGTAAGAGCTGGAAAAAAAGTATCAGGAGTCTAAGTAATCAAGGTAAGCAGTATTGTAGCTTAATGGCAGGGATTATGCCAGTTACTGTGTTCCACTATTTATTCACAATGAATGGAAAAATAACTGCTTTGAAGGGATTTGGGTGACTTTACAGTAGACAGAAATATTGAGAAATATTGGAGAATTTAAATAACTGTAGAACACTGTCCTGCTTACAAGATGAGCTACTTACTGTACTCAGTTTAATCCCATATGCCTTCAGTTTTGCATTCCATTCCCCTACCCCTTGCTGAAGTTCTTGCTCACAGTCTGCCTGTAATGCCACATCGTCTGCATCCAGCAACTTTGTTGACCTGTCCCCTCCAACCTGTTTGGTAATGTAGTCCATCACCAATATGAATAGCAGTGTGCTCAGAGCTGAACCCTGATGAAGCTATTGCCATTTGGGAACTGTACGTGAGTCATTGGGTTCTTGTATATAGTTTGCACTAAATCTATCTGTGTTTCTGGGACTTCAAAGCACCACAGGACTGCCCAAATCAGACTACTTGGGAACTTGTCATATGCTTTCTCAAAGACTAGAAATGCTCATTTGGAATCTTTCTTCATTTCTTGCTTCTTCTTGAGTATCTGTCTTGCTGCAAACATCAGGTCAGTTGTGCTGCATGCTGATCTGAATCCAGACTGTTAATTTCCTCTTTTACTTTCTACTACTGTGTATAGTAGTTTATCAGTCACCATCTCCAGAACATTCATGCAGCGTGACAGGAGTTTGATACCTCTGCACTGTCCACAGTTATGAATGCCCACTTTGTTCTTGAACACTGGCACTAGTATGCTTATTCTTCAATCATCTGGGATACATCTTTCTTTCATTACTGCTTTGAGTACCCTCAGGACCCATTTTTTTCCCCTAACTCAGCCAACATCTTGATCATATCTGCCATAACTTCATTTTAGCCTGTTGATTTCCCTGACTTCATTTTCCTTAGTGCTGTTCTTATGTCTTCTAGTGTGAGCTCCTCCTCTTCTCTCACTGTAGGCTGTTTCTGGGGCAGTACAGCTGCTGTGGGGTTTTCTTCATTCAGAAGCTGCCAGAAGTATTCATTCCATATGTCTTTGATGTCCTGTGGACTGCTGAGCAGGTTTTTTGCTGGCTTCCCTTATGAAGGGTGTCTCTCTTCTCTGTCTTTATCTTTCTGTCTTGGCTTTGTAACCTGATAGTTTCTTTCTGCCATCCACCTTTGTAGCCAACCAGTATTCCTTTCTAGCCTGGCCTGTCCTTTTTATCTCACACTTTTTCCTGCATTCCTTTTATTTATTTATTTATTTGGAAGACTTACTGGACTTCTGTATTCCACCAACAGCTGTCCTTATGTATCTTATTTTCATACCTGGTTCAGCCACATATCTGTTCTGTAACCCTTATACATGCTGTTTTAAGGGGCTGTTATTCTTCTTCAGTTACACATATTTCCTTTTCTTCCTGGGGTATTAGAGCCTTGAGTAATTCCTTGAACTGTTGTGCTTTCTCTCTAGTCAACCTCCATGTCTTCAGCTTGATCTCTATTGACATTAGGGCCTTCTCTGACTACTGCTTGTAGCTGACTGTGACAACCAGTGGTTTATGCTGTGGGTTGACTGTTTCACTGGGGATGTATTTGCAATTGCTGATTCTACTGCCCTTTCCTTACTAGGAGGAAGTCTATCTGAGTTACATGTTGGCCACTTTTGTATGCTATCTTGTGACTGTCTCTCTTTTTGAAGCATGTGTTGGCTACCATCAAGCTATTGCCAGACAGAAGTCTAGAATGGCCTCTCCATTTATTCCTGTTGCTCCACCCATGTGGACCCAAGTCTGTTCTGTCTGGCTTGATATTTGCATTCAGATCACCCACTATCAACACCAACTCATGCTGTCTTGCTTTATCTAGTAGGTCTTGCCACTGCTGTTTGAATGCATTCTTTCCTTACTATCACAACCCTGCTGTGAGGCATAGCCTGATATTATGATTACTGCTCTAACATTAGGCTGGAATCTGATTGCCATGAATTTGTCTCTAATTTTGATAACATCCTCACTGTCTTCTGAAGCCTCTCCCTCAGCACAATTCCCACACCATTTCTAGTCTGTCCTCCCCCTCAGTAGTAGACTGTAGATACCAAGCCAAATGACTTTGTTGCACTGCCCTTCCATTTTGTCTCCTGGGTACAAAGATACCCAGCCTCCTCCTTACCATCATGTCATCTACTTCCAAGCCTCTTCTGGTCAGTGAACCTACATTGAGTGTGACAATTCTTAGTTCATGGTTGGCAGGTTGATTGGTTTTACGTCCAACTTTCATTCAACAGAGCTATTCCAGGTAACCAAAGCTTAGCAAATGGACAGTGGCTAGTCAGTAGCTTATTGATTCAGGGATGCTTGGCTTTATGGTGGGCACACAATGGCCAACAGGGACATATATACTCCTCCCACCGTTAGCATGGATCCCTGGTGTAGGTCTGAGATCTTTCTAGGAAGTCTGCAGCATCAATAAACTGATGCCAGGTTAATTCATTTAAACAATGCTGTCTCAGTCAAGTAACTTATAGGTGTCTACTATGTATTATTCCTGCTGTTCTTTACTGTACTCGCCAGAAGTTTTATTTTCCAGAAGGATGGCACTGCTGCTCAGGGAGACAATTGTGAATGATTAGATGAAATGAGGACCTTCATGGTGCTGTTTACTAAAAGATCCTAAATTACTAAATTTAACTGTCCAAAATGGGCCATTTGTCTCTTCAATGTTTTTCAAACTCTGCTGTAGTGTCTAGTTAGGTACAGTTATTATTGCTTAACAGTTGTATATGCATATTACTATAGGTGATTCCCATGTTAAGAACATATGTAGAACATCATAGTTAGTGTCATGTGATATTACTAATTTTTGGTTTGATAATTTTCTTTTTTCTTTTTTTTTTTTTTTATTTTAGACATGCCTTATGTCACCAATATTTGCTGAGGTTTAATTATTTCTTTTAAATACATGTATAGTGTAAGATCTTTCTAAAACATTATTCTGTCACGTCACAAACTTAGTTGATGGAATATGCTTTATTTTTTAGCAACTCAAATCATATGAAGGTAGGAGTTTGAGGTGATAATGGAGAATAATGGACCTTCCATAACCATGTCATTTCCTATACTGGATCTGCACTTATGTGTGGTGAAGTATTCTCTATTATTGTCAAGTTAAGGAGGAGTTTTAGGGATAAGGATAGAGTTTTAGGGCTGGGTAGGGAGAGAGTGATAGGGTTAATGGCAGAGTTCTAGGGTTAGCATAAATACATTTGGCATTTATTACCTACAGTAATAAGACACATAAACAAGTTATGCCTGTGTACTGTAAGCATCCATCACCCACTTCAGACCATGAATGCTGCCTTACAAGTGTTTTTTTTTTTTTTTTTTAAAGCATTTGGTGTACTGCATGCATTCCTGTAATTTCAAAGGCATAGCTAATATGGGGTGAAGGAAGCAGTTCCTCCCGGTGCAAAGTGTTATGTCATGGGACATGACTGGCATAAAACAGATGGATGGTCTTTAGTGCATTACTGGCATTCAGAACTGATTTCCAGTATTGTTTTTCTGTTCCTTGTATGATGTAAACTGTAGAAAGTTGCTTGTAGCAAGGAATTTTGGTACATTTTAAAAGAAAGGAAGAGTTTTTTTTTATGAACTAGAGAATATGAGAGGCTTTTTTTTTCTTTTTGGTCCTTAACTTAAAGTTGAGAGGGCACTAAACTAAGGAATTGCACAGGGAACCAGCATTGCTAACTACAGCTCTGTAGAATTCATATGTTGATGTGTTATACATTAACTCAAAATTCTGAGATAGCTAAAGAAATTGCACTGTTGATAATAGTAATAGTGTATCTGGCACTTCATCAGTGTATATATGCATAGGGCCACTTTGGATGTGCTCCAAGAACTGCCTGTAAAACATTAGGCCTTTCATTTGCTCCAAATGCTGACAGAAAGTGTCAACATCTGTATTTATATCCTCCTCTGAGGAAAATTACATTCTAGCATGCCTTTATTGGAGACTTCACCATTAGCACGAAACAGGAATGCTCTGCTTACTAAATAATTGTTAAAGCATATAACTGCATTTTTGCCAACATTTCAGCTGTGAAATGTGTGGTTCTTTGGCACAAAGAGCAAGATAATGCCCTTACTGCAACCCAGATGACTCGTGTTTAGTTAGCGGAACAGGTGCTTGAGGGTTTGAATGGGGCAGGATAGAAATGAAACGCTTATTTCAGCTCACATATCCTGTGAGAAGGGAGGCATCCTAGGCTTACAGCAATGCTATGAGCCTGGCAAGCTCCTTACTATAAAGCAAGTGTTCTATTTTGTCAGAGGTTGAGATATGCATGAAGGCATGCATGCACATACCAACACAGCACCTAAAGTGGAGTTTACAGGGTTGCCCAGGGGAAGAAGGGGCTAGAATACACTCCCCGAGAGCAATATGACACTGCACTAGTGTCTATGATCTCTTCACCAAACCCAGACATAGGTCAGGTTCAGCCCAAAGGAGGCTGAGCAGTTCTGGTAGACCCAGTGAATGAGGAAGGAAGCTGATGGCAGCTAATGGTCAACTGCAGGAAAGGGGAAGAAAACAAATTTAAGCTGTGATGTTTATTTAATAATAGTATATAGTTAGTAGTTTTGAAGGCTCTTGTTATGTCAACAAATATACCTGCTGTAAAAGTACTATTACTCATATTATTAAAAATATAGCTGGTTTCTCTAGTAGCAGCTGTGATTGTACTGCACCTATTCTGAATGTCATGCTGTTTATCACAGTGGAGTCCACAGTTAATTTAATAATTCCGCAATTGCTTGTAAAGCAAATTTTTGAAGATTATAGTGGCAGGGCAGAGTTTGGCAATAGATCTATAGCCTTTTGGGCCTTAGGCTATTTTTGGTAGGGGTAGAATAATGACATGCTTAAATGATGATGATGATGATGATGGTACTACGCCAGTAGTTATTCATAAGTTAAAGATGAAATTGAGGGATTTGGCATTTTAATATGAGGATAGTTTAAGAAAAACCTGGGAGTAGTATTTATTTATTTATTTGTTTGTTTTTTGTTGATAATTATTGATTTATTGGCATTTTTTACTGGGAAAGTCTGACTGAGCAGTTTCCTTTTTCAGCTGAGGCCTGGGGATAAAAGTTCCATTATACAGCCATCATTGACATCATTTACTTTGTTTCATCATTTACAGTTAGTTTCATTCATAAGCAACAGCTCCATTATTCGGACATCCTTGACATCAATTGCATCATTTACAGTTACAATTAAAAATAACAGTTACATGGGTTGAATATTGTTTTAAATACAGGGAGGTATGTGCAGTACAATATCACCAGTATGCATAGATTGTCAGGTTTTACATAAGGATATGTGTTACTATAAAGACTTTGATCAAAAATTTAGGACATAGGGAGGCAAAAAAAAAAGCGTGAGAGCAGCTCAAAGAAAGGAAAGAGGGGAGGAGACACAGGAAAAGATAAAAGAGATGAGATGAGGGTATAGTTGTGATGATAGTACATTATGTTTTGTTACATTTAGCTCCATTATTTTTCCCAGTTTGTCTAGTAATTTTCTGGTATCTTTGTATGGTATTTCCTTAAAGAAAAAGGTAGGGAATATACTTTCTAAAGGGTAAAGTTCATCTGCATTGTCTCTGCTTGTAGTCAGAGTGGATGTTGAGGTTATACATTTAATAATGGAATTAATGAATGTATTAAGGAAGGTATTGCATTTGTTGCAAAGAAATTATAATTGCTTAATGAGGAATTTTATCGGTGATATATCCTGTTACCTCCTTGATGCATTGCCAAAATTGTTTGTGGTTTGAAGTTAGTTCCATTTTCCGGGTCTCTATCAGTTTATCAGATGCACTACTTACTGAATAACTCTTCATCAAACTCCATTAAGCAAAATCTTATTCCATCAAATGATCATTTCAGAGAAGTTTTTCCCAGGGGATAAAAAACAGTGGGCCATCATCAGGAATTTGCCATTTTGCCCACTGTAGTGTGATATTGGAGTTGGTATATTTAGTTAGGGGGGTGGGGGGCATAGATCCCACATTAGGTGGTGTGGGAGGTGCAGCCCTTGTTGTTGCAGTCATTAGGTTGGCCAACTGATTATTTGCCCTGGGAAAGTATTTCATTGAATTGATTGTTTGACGGATTCATTTAATGGGGTTTGATGAAGACGTGTTTGGGAATAGTTAGTTTGATAAAGTGATATAGACCCCCATTTGCCTATCTCTGAGGTAATTAGCTGTGGTGACATTGGTTGCTAGTTTATAATCTTTTCTGAGGGAGAGGTTGTTCTGATGTAGTGCATTGCTACTTGGTCTAGCATTCTGCTTTTTCTCTGTAGCATCCCTTTACTTAATTAGTAATTTAACTTATTACAGTTGAGTGTGTGTTTCTGCAGTTACCTCCTTCTGCGCCTCTAGGTTTCAAATATTGCTTGTTCATATTTGCATTAATAATTCCAAAACAATGCTACATACAAGGTATTAGACTATTTTATCTTAAAACATATATGATGGAAAACACAATTGTATTGATATTTGACCTCCGTCAATGAATATTTCTTAGAAATGTGCAGAGATAGCTTCATTTTTTAAAGGCTCAAGCCACACCCCTTGGGTGTTAAAGGTGCACACTCTAAAGAGCTGTACCGGAGAGAATGAATTAATGCTTATGGTTAGCCTTGGGCAACGTTTCCCTCAGAGTCACCTTACAGTGATTGTAAACAGTGTATCCTGGATGCTGTTGCTTATAATATTAAAATATAAAAATATTAGTGTCATAATATATTTTCTGAAGTAGAATTACTTCAGGCATTACAACTGTCAAAATGGATTTCTGTATTTCAAACCAAAAACATGTTTGTATTCTGAAAGGCATGTATATAGTAACTGTATGCTTCAAGCTAGATAAAGCTCATACTTCAGCTTTGTTATAAAACAAAGAAATATTATGGAACATTGCTTATCTAAGACAAGCAGTTACATAGTTTGTCTTTGTTTTGTTACAGCTTTTATAATGAATACAGTCTTGTTCGTGTGCTGCATGGATGACATCATGGGAAAGCACAATTGTGTATCAGAAAATGCAGAGATGTACAGCACTGACAGGTTATGAATAATGATTGTATGACTCTACTGTCAATCAAGGATGTGAATTATGATTGGAAGGAATTTTCCAGAATAATTTTTTCACATAATAAAAGTTTTCCTCGGTTTGCCATGTTAGTTAGCTTATATTAGACTACGTTAGTCTTTGATTTATACTGCCAGTCTATTCTAAATAGTAAATGTCTTGCCTTAAACTGCCTTTTCATCTTAATTGATTTAATAATGATGGACAGTCATAAGGAACCTCTTAACACTGGAATCCTCAACCAATTTTTCTAAAAGAATCTATAATGGTATGTCTGTATGAAAAAGGCAGAAGAGGAGAAGAGAAAGCAGTGGCAAAGATGGAAGGTCAAGGGGATCCAATTTTATCAGAGTTAGCCCACAGAACAGACCATCTGGACATTCTAATGAAGATTCTGAGATCCAGGTCCTAAGACAGCAGGAATATCAGTTCACAATGGAACATGTTTTGTTGGCAAAAAGAACTGAAACCATGTGCCATTTCAGTGTTTTTCATTCTGCAATGCATATGGACAGTGGGCAAACATTCTTTTTAAAATCACATGTCAGCCTGAACCATGTTATGTTCTTACAGGGAATTTCTCTGGAGATAAGAAGCTAATAAATTAATGCTTTTTTGGTCCTAAAAAGCATTAGTGAGTTGCTATTTGGTCTAGTTTATTAAATGGAAAAATAATCTCTACTCTTTAGCAGGATAAATGAGAGGAAAAAATACTCAGAGTAATCTTTAACTATCATGCAGAAAGAACTAATAAGGCAAAGCAGAGTGATGGTGATGAATGCAAGTTCTCAGAATTCTCAGAAGCTGTGATGTTTCAAAGTTTGACTTTTTGGAGTATAGAGTTTAGCCATGAACTGGGTAAAGTCTGTAAGCAGTAGCAGATGTGAGTTCACCACATGGTCTTTGTTGTTCTGAGTTGCTCAAGGAAGATGGACAAAAGTATGTTGTACTTTAAAATAAAAAACAGTATTCTGCCTAGCAATGTTTTTCAGGGCTTCTACTTCCAGATAAATCAAAGACTAAACTATACTGTTCTGTTGATTGCCGTGAAATGTGTGCTGGACAGTTTTAAAAAATAAACACTTCTACATTTCTTTTGCAAGAGATAAGAACAGAATGCATTTTATTTGCTTTTTATTTTTAAAGCAAAAGAAGAAAGACAGACTGCATTCCAGTTATTTCCAGCTTATGTGCCATGAATCCTAAAGCTCCAGAGAGAAAATACTGTTGCAAAATGTATATGCAGAAATATTGTATTCTGCATGTGATGATGTGAGGTATTGCCAGCTATGCCAAGAGAAGTACATCAGTGGATTTGTAACATATGCCAGCATAGCTAGCTGTAGTTTTGTAAAGAATTATATGTCATTTGTATATCAAATTGATTTCTACAGATGCTTGTGTTGAAAAAGGTATTTATAAAGCTGCTTGTATTAAAAATGTACCAACAGTGTTTCCTGCTGGACAGAAAAAAATATACATGTATGCCAGACTGTATTATTGTAACTGATTAAATATATATTGTAACAGAAGATACTGGAAGAAAAGAGATTAAGCTCAGCTCCAGCTATATTTTAGAAAGATATCCTGAAATTAAATTACTTGCTTTAGGCCATAAAGATTGTATCTTACAGTTCTGATTGTAGCCAGAGACAAAATATCCATAAAACCAAGGCTGCTGTATTGTTTTTAGCAGTGAACTAATTGTCACCATGGAAGGTTGGAAGTGTTGAGATAGTTTTATGGCTTCTAGATGTTATAACACATCTTAGCAAAGCTCTATCTGTGTGTATGGTAATACATATGTGCAAGATTCTGGCTCAGCATCTAGTAAAGTGGGGTAGTATGGGATCCAGAAGTCAGATGACCAGATGTACATGATGTCATTCTGCAATACAGCACTGAAATCATGTTTTAATACTAGATGAGACAGAAGTCTATATGCAGTCTGTTTTTGAAACCTGACATAGCAGGATAACTCACCCAATTCATCTTACCTTGCTTTAGTAAGCAACCAGGAAATAGTAATTCTTTAGATCAGTCAGGAAAATATATTGAGGTTAGTTAAGTATTGTTTTTTTTATCTGTGTGAATCTATTCATCTGTTTTACTTTAATATTTCATGTGATTGAAACTCTGTTGTTTATTACAAATAGATATTTATTTATTTATATATATATATATATATATATATATATATATATATATATATTATGTGGAGCTTATAATTATATTATATATATATATATATATATATATATATATATATATATATATATATATATTACGTGGAGCTTTTCTCCCCAGGCCTCCGCTGAAAATGGACCTACGTCCAGTCGGATACTCCCGGTCAACAAATATAAATAAATAAATAAATAAATAAATACATTTAGCATGTTCATGTTCTTTTATTATTTTTTATTAAATATATTTAAACTTTTCATTGTGGCTGGACTTTTACAGAATATTTTAACCTTTGAGAGTACTTATATTTATTGGGTGACAATGTGGCCGCTCCTGAAAGCCTTACTGCATTGGTCAAACACTACCATTTGTATTAATATTAATTTTACTTGGTATAATTGGGTACCCTTGTAAGATCCTGCTGGCTTTGGAGTGTCCTGGTGGTATCATCTACCTTATAGTCTAGGCAGAGGGGCATAACTAGTAAATATGTGCCCGCCTTTCCCGGGTGTGTGTGTGTGTGTGTGTGTGTGTGTGTGTGTGTGTGTGTGTGTGTGTGTGTGTGTGTGTGTGTGTGTGTGTGCGTGGTATGAAAATCAAATCTCAAAGAGTATGTGTCAGCGTGTCTATATTACAAGATTGAATGCTTAGGTGATTGAATACCTAAACATCGAACTTGTAATTTCAAACCCAAAAATGTTAAATGGTCGGTCGGCCAAGGAAAAAAAAAAAAAACTTTGCATACCCCCCGCAACTAAATATACCAACTCTGAAATCACTCTACAGTAGACAAAATGGCAAAATCCGTCGAACGGCCAAGGGAAATCTTTTCCTGTGTTAAATCGGCCATTCGCTGTTTTTTGCTTTCAATATTATAAGTTCGATATTTAGGTGTTCGATAACCTAAGCATTCGATCTTGTAATATAGACCTGTGTCAGCTACTTGGAGCAGGGGCACAGAGCACTGGTTTGAGGACTTGGCTGAGGACTCAACTCTATAGCTGTGCCAGTGGGGAGTCTTATCAGGGGCTTGGAGAGAAAGGGACACCCAGACCCCGGACTGAGTGTGTTCCCTGTGTGCTCTTAAGGGAAACTGTGCTTCATGCAGAGAACTGCATCTGAAAATACTGTGCATATCTATCTTTGGTCCAAGTAAACGTCCCTCACTGGAATCAGTGGTGAAGATTCAGGCTCCATGATTACTGGCCTAGAGGAGGGACGTCACACCATACTATGTGAAAGCCAGACCTCTGATCATCTTCAGGCTGCCTGTTTTCAACAAAAGAAAGAAAAAGAAAAAACAGATTTTGTTCCACAAAAAGTAACTGATTTTAACATTTTTTTCTTTCTTTTCATAGGTTCTGAGTGTGATGACATTTTACAACAGTCATATGTTCCACTCGTTTAAATAAAAACAACACTAACAGTTCCATTCTTGATTGGATCCTTACCTCTGACCCAAACCTTTACCATAACCCCAGCTACCTGATTCTCTAAGTGACCACCTCCCTATTTCTGTGCAAAGATAATCACTTCAAATTCCCAGGTCTTTCCTATACAAAGGCTGTCACAACCTTTCCTGTTATGATACAGAAACCTTCAATAATACACTTTCTCAAATTAACTGTTCCTACCTTCAACACCTCACCCTCACGGCTGTAGTTGTGAATTTAACCATACTTGCCTCAATATTCTGAACTGCCTTGCACCAATAAGGAAAAATCAGATAAAGCCAACCACACCCCTTGGCTCACAAAAGACATTCTTTCTCTTATGAAAAAGAAAAAGCATTTGGAAACAATGGCATAAAACCAAATCCTCTACACTACTCCAGACATACAAAGAACTTAGAAACCTCACTAAAAAGTAAATCAACAAAGATAAGAAAAAGTTCTACCATGAAGCCCAATCTGTCAGCCATTCTCTCCCCAAAAAAATTCTGGCTCACTGTTAATAAAATCCTCCATCCTGGGAGACCTGCTACCCCCAACCCTTACCCTAACAATACTCCTCAAGAAACTGCCACACTTCTTAACTCTTATTTCACTGAATCTATCCATAAATTAACCCACTCTGACCAAAATAAACATCTTCTATATGTGTCCACCTCAACTGTTAATACCACCTCTTCCTCTATTTACAATACCTTAAGCCTCTTAAACCAGTTCATACTACTTATAACAAATCTCTTCTGCTTCAATTTAAACTTTGTTCCCCCTCTACTGATAACCTTCCTCCTCTCTTTCTTAAACTTCCATCTGCCTCCATAGCCTACCCCATCTCAATACTTGTAAACAGATTGATCCAAGAATCTACTGTACCTGACATCTAGAAATCTTTCTATACTACACCACTACACAAAGGTGGAAACTCCACTGACCCATCTAATTATAGACCCATAGCCATTCTCTCCCCACTCTCTAAAATCCTCAAAAAATGCATATATAATCAGTTGTTGAAATACCTTATTCAGGAAAACCTTCTGACCCCCACTCAGCATGGCTTTAGGCCAAACCACAGTACCACCACTGCCCTACTATCTTTCACCCATACTGTTGTAGACACTAGAGACAAAAAGTATCAGGTGTCTTGTCTCTTCCTTTACCTGTCTAAAGCTTTTGATACTGTTTCTCATTCCAAGCTATTGACTAAACTTTCGGATCTTAACCTCTCTATCTCAGATGGCAAACCACCTGTACTTCTTTTTTACCCATCCAGACACGAGTTCCCCAAGGCTCTCTTCTACGGCCACTTCTTTTTAACATCTTTACTAATAACCTTCACTCATCCTGTTGCTCTTCCTCCATTATTCAATATGCTGACAATTCTGCTGTCATTTCCATCTCTAATAACATCACCCACCTTCACTCCATAACACAAAACTCATTTCTCTCCATAAAAAATGGCTAATTGATAAGCAACTCATTCTTAACCCTAAAAACACAAAAATCTTTCTCTTCATTCCTAAATCTCTCTCGACATAACACTATTTTCACTAGCTCACATCTTGACAGCAAAATTATTAAAGCTGAATCACACACTAAGCTCCTTGGTAAGATAATTTACAGCCAATTAAAATTTGACCTCCATATTCAACATTGCATTAATAAACCACATTAAAAACTGGGTCTACTCTATAGAAATAAAAAAAAAATTGTCTCTTCTGACTCCAAACATGCCCTGGCACAAGCATTTCTCCTACCCTGCCTTCTCTATGCCTCTCCTATATTTACACACCTACAATCTACTTTATTAACCAAGCTTGAACAAACATATAACAAAATAGCTAGATTTGCCAGCAACCAACCATGCAAATCTCACCACTGCCTTGCCCTAAAACAACTCCAGTGGCTTGAATTCCCTCAACTACTGTTTCTATCACAGTTACAAATAACGCACCCCTTCATATACATATATATATATATATATATATATATATATATATACATATATATATATATATATATATATATATATATATATATATATATATACATATATATATATATATATATATATATATATATATATATATATATATATATATATATATATATATATATATACCCTCAGACTGTCCTTCCCTATCATAGGTTCATAGGTAGGTACTAGGCTATTGGCCTTAGGCCTATATAACCCTAGTCAAAAGGTACCCTGGTTTTCGCCACCCAAGAAAATTATTTTCCTGTGCCCCTGTCGAGCAGAGCCACAGAAGTGACCCCCAGGGTGAATTTCCTATCTCCTATCCAATCATCAAGATTTTTCTTGAAGAGCGCTAATGAAGAGCTTTGTTTTATATAGATAGGTAGTTTGTTCCAGTGTATGGGAAGTCTCTGGGACAGGAATCTATCCTCCAGCATGTTCTGTTTATTGTGGTGACAAGGTTTAGGTCCCTAGAGCATGTAGCTCGGAGGGATTGGGATTTCTTTAAGTGGAGCATATCCAACAGCTCTGGGTTTGACATAGCTTTGTATGTTAGGCAGAGATCACCTCTGAGTAGGCGATATGCAACGGAGTAAAGCTGGAGTTTTTTGAGACGGTCTGCATAGGGCATCTGTTTGAGGCCAGTAATCCTCTTTGTGAGGTATTTCTGCGGCCTTTCCAGTTGTTGTAGTTGTGTTGTGAGGTACATACCAAAAGGGGCATTGTAGAGGGGAACAATGACTTCTTTTTTCCTGGATGAGAAACCTTTTGTGATGAGGTGTGCCATGTAGAAGGATTTCCTGACTACTGTGGCGATGTGATTATCAAAGGAGAAACTACTGTCCACATGTGTCCCAAGGTCTCTTATCGCACTTTCAGTGTTAAGTAGACTACCACCTATGTGGTAGTTCATGGGTACATAGTTTTTATCAAAAGGGATGACAATGCACTTTTTGGCATTGATATTGAGGCCATGGCTTTGACACCAGGCATCTGTCTCAGTGAGACACTTTTGTAGAATGTCCACATCATTAGGAGTTTTGATTATGGCTCCTACTTTGCAGTCATCTGCGAACTTCATTAGCCAAAGACCTTCTGTGTTAGCCTGTACTTCAGAGAAGTAGATACCAAACAGGAGAGGACCCAGGACCGAACCCTGTGGTACTCCACTTGTCACTGGTCTGAAGTTGGATTTGGAGTCTGCTACTTTCACAGTGTGGATTCTGTCGGTGAGCCAGTTGGCAATCCATCTTGTGACATAGGGATTTATACCTAGTTTAGTGAGTTTATCTATAATTCCAGAGTAGGGGATGGTGTCAAAAGCCTTGGTGAGATCTAGATAGGCTGTGTGAACCACCTTACCCTCATCTACGGCTTTGGTGACTGCTTTAGAGAAGTCTATCAGGTTTAGGAGACATGATCTGCCTTTTACAAATGTAAACTGGGTGGGGTCCAGAGTTTGGAGATTACCAGTGTCATTGTTTATAAGTTCCATGATGATACATTCCATAGCCTTGCAAACCAGTCTTGTCAGGCTAGTTGGGCAGTAGTTCCCGGGGTCTGTGGTGGCTCCCCCATTGTGGAGTGGGCTCTCCATTCTTGTATCCCTCTATTCCCCTACTTGTACTCTCCATAGCTCTGATCAACTCGTTCTCGACACTTACAAACATAATAAAACTATATCCACTAACAGCTTCAAAAAACAATTGAAAAGCTACCTTTTAAACTTTAGCTCCTGTATTGTCAGGACCCTACCTAATTCCCACTCCCCATACCTGCAATTTATATCTCACTTGATACAGAGAGAAGAAATATTTTAAAACACATTTCTTTCAGATTGATTTGAAGTCATTCATTGCTTTAATGTACATTTATACTTGTAAACAGAAACATTTCTGTGCCATGTTGCCTATGTAGCTAGTCTCCATAATGTAATGCTAACTAATTTTACTACAGAATGTCCAAAAATGATGTTACCACCAAATCAATAGGCTGCCAGGAGACTCCAATAAGTGTACCACCACCTTCTGTGAGTAGATGAATATTTATTCACAACGTAAAGACCACGATACATGAAAAATCAGTATAAAAACATCCATCAAAACATTCATAAAAACAGACGGAACATAACGGTTGAGGGCACATCTATCTATACAGATAGATCCCAGAGGTGGGGATTTTAAGAAAATATTAAATTTTAGAGAAGTATGGTGGCAGTTACTTCTGGATGCTACTACCCCACCGGGAATAAACAATTTTATTTCATGTAAGCCCATTTTGGAGATTGATATGAGATAAAACAACACATTTTTTTATGACAGCCATAAAATTATTCATGATAGTAAATTTTTCATGATAGTTTTTCATGATAGTTACATTATTCATTTGATTGCTCATAAATACATAGTAAAACCTTTTTTTGATAGGAGATATCTAGTTATGAATTGACATTTGTCATGAATTTTTATGACATAGGATTGATTTTTATATATAGGTTACAAATTCATATATATATTAACATCATTGTTTACAAATCCATTATTTAAGTTAGGATAGTGGGTATTAATAGCGATGTATTATATACTATGGTAGTATTGTGAAAGTTTGAGGAATTAGTTTAGAACTTTCATTATTTATTGTATTCAGTGTCCAAATTATGTATTTTAACATTTTAACTTATTTCATTGTTTTTAACCTAACATGTTTATTACTTTTCCTATATGGTACATTTTATTATGTTAGTATACTATAGTTCACAGAGACCAGGTAGGTATAAGCATGCTATTTCATAACTGACTGCTGCTTTAAGAGGAACATTTTAACAGCTGATAATTGGCACCAGATTTTGAATTTAAGGCATATACAGTTTAATGCCAGTGTTCTGATGAAGCTCACATTCAGTGAGTGAAAGTGCTCATCCGTTATGTTCCGGATGTTTTTATGGATGTTTTGATGGATATTTTTATACTGATTTTTCATGTGTCGTGGTTTTTACGTTATGAATAAATATTCGTCTACTCACAGAAGGTGGTGGTACACTTATAGGAGTCTCCTGGCAGCCTATCAACTAATTTTACTAATATGTTTTTACTCTAGACTTACTTAGGTAATTAATCTTCATTTTTACTTACTCTAGTTTATTCAACTTTCAGTACAAACTGCTCTTTTACCTTTTTTACTCATTCCATACTACTGTCAATTTTCTAATTGTATAGCCTTACATTTCTGATGTAAATGTGGCTTCTTTGTGATATTTTGGAACTTTTCTGATGTAACTGTAAATTGTGTGTGTGTGTGTGTGTGTGTGTGTGTGTGTGTGTGTGTGTGTGTGTGTGTGTGTGTGTGTGTGTGTGTGTGTGTGTGTGTGCGTGTGCATGTGTGCGTGTGCATGTGTGCATGTGCGTGTGCGTGATTTTTGGAGCTTTTCTCCTCGGGTCTCCATTGAAAATGGGCCTTTGGCTCAGTTGGACTAACCCAGTTAACAAATGACAAGTAAATAAATAAATAATAAGTATGTGTTGATTTGTAAACTGAAAGCAACAATGATAGTTTTGTTACAGTTTCTCTAATGAATACGGCCTTGTTTATGCAGTTTCATGCTTTTTTAATTTCTCCAAATATTTTGGGTTTCTAATACCATGATGGGAATGGACCCCATTCCTAAGTCAAATTACAATTAAACTCATAAAATTAGTATTGTTTCAATCTTTGATGTCAGCCAGAAGAGCTCTTCGCAGCACCCACAATGTGCCCAGTAAAGACTCCTTCTGCAATTCATACAGAGTTACATGTATTGGTAACATGTCTAAATAGAATTGTAGATTATTTTTATAAGACCCATTGCTCCTACTACTACTGGGACTGTCTGGGTATCTTTTTCCACATTGCTCTCATTTCTGCCTGCAAATCCTGATATTTTATGATTTTGTGTATCTCTGTACGCAAGATAGCAAGATACTGTAGTCATTGGGTGTGGCAATTTCAATGATCAATGCTACTTTTGTCTTCTTCTCATGGACCATTATATCTGGTTTTCTAGCATCTATCTTTTGAATTGTTGGTAATGGATGATCCTATGTGATGTAAACTTCATAATTTTCTGTGATGTTTTGTGGGTCATGTTTCTAGTGTTTTTCAGCCACTTCACTACCATAATATTTGCACAATCACCAGTACAACGATTTTGCCACATATGATGCCTTTCAATATACAGTCCTTCTGCCATTAGTATGTCACAACCAGCAATGAGGTGTGTGACTCTTTCCAGTTTGGTTTTATAAAACCTATATTTGTTTGTTTCTCCCACATGTTCATTGGACTTTGTAAACCAATGTGTACACAGCCCACTATCTTGGGCAGTCAGTATTAACAATCCATCTCTTGATTTGAATTCGCCTCTCCTTAACCATTCCTGCATTAGGTCCTGATCAAAATGAGGTTCTTCCAGAAGTTTTCTATTCTTGCAACTATTGTCAAAGGAAAAAACTTCAAAGACCAATACACGTAAGGTTCAGTTAAGGCACTTTAATTTACTTGCAGCAAGGAGACAAAAACATGCAAATACAAGGATTTGTCTAACTACTAACAGGAAGTATGTTCATTCTTATACTATTTTACAAGACATGGCCTTCTAAGCTGACGTAATCAAACACAACCTTTAGTATTGTTCTACAGCAGATGTTACTCCAGATTTTCTGCTGACATGACTAGATTTGTGAGAAACTTTTCAGGAAAAACAACCTGGCCTTGGTGACTATTAATCCATTTACAAACGTCTATTGTACAGTGTTACTTTTCAAGGTACTTTTCTAATACGGATACAAGCAAATGCTGATTGCAGTTCATATTTTCAAGCAGGCTTTGTACTAATTATCTGTAACTTCTACAGCTGTGTATTTTCTCATGGCACAGCGGAACTTCTTGTCTAAGTTTCATACAAGTAGTATTGTTCTATTCATTATTTTCCTAACGCAAGCAGAAATCACCTGCTTCTCAGTAAATTTCCAAGGCACAAGCAAGATTTTAGCTAACAGTACAAGGTCAGAAAGCAACTGCAGTTTGTACAGACTTATGCAGTATGAAATAGAATAAATGTGTTAACCCTTTTCAAGCTCTAAATGCACTAAGCATATTGCTAATACACACATTAATACATATTTTTCTAACATTTCCCCCTATTAATACTTTTATTTTACTTTCAAAATAAGCATAAACAGTTTGTTTACTTCTCCTAACCTCTCCCACTCAGGATTTGCAGTTAAGAGAGTCATTCAGTTTAAACTTATGAAAGCTTTTTAGTCTTTTAACAGTTCTTCAAACTCAGTACTTTGATATAAGGTTTCAGAAACTGACATGTCTATAAGGTCTTTAATTAGTCTTTTCATGCAGGGGATACCACAACAAACACATACTCCCAGTAGGAGCATACATACACAAATGGCAATCAGGATGTTCATTAGGATGGTTCCCCACCCCCCCAAACCATTTCTGGAAAAAGTCTGTCAGTGGGTTTGGGCCTGGTTTGGTCATGGCCGACACTTGCTGAATTACCTCAAGATGATTGTCTATCTCGTGTTTATGGTCAGGAATATATGAACAGCATTCTTCTTGGATTAAAGCGCATGTACCACATCTCACCACTAGGGTGAAGTCGAGAGCCATGCGGTTTTGGAGCACTACAGTTCTCATAGCATTCAGTTCATCAGTCACCAATTTGAGAGCAGAAAAAGTTGCGTTGCTCATTACTTCGAGAAGTTTTGACAGTTTTCTCAGCTCCCAATTGATTTCACTGCTCCATATGTTGGTAATATGCCTGCCCACGATATAACGCTATCACTCAAGTCCATGTTTGTCAGTCCTTTACCTAGAGAATGATGGTCTTTCCAACGTGCATCGATTTGTCCCACTGGATTTACAGGTTTCTTGACGACTTCTTGGACATTTCGAATTTTTCCATGAGGCAAAACTGCAGTGTGTCGTATGGCCGGAACCAGGTAACCCAAAAAACAACTGCCGGACCAATTCTCAGGTAACCATTTGTATGCCTTTCTGCCACACACAAAATAACAATCCTCTACTTTAGTAGTAACCTTGCTATGAATATACACTCGCACTGCATGAAACATTTTTCTATCAATTATAGATAGCTGTTTATAAAGAACAGAATTATGTTTTACTTCATCAAGTGTTTTGTGCATCAATCCAAGAAATGAATCATAGTTTGTATTACAATAAAGATCTACTTTGTTACCTTTAGTGTAACATCTATAAGGAACAGTCATATTGCAATTGCTTCAACCCACCTGAACAGTATCATTTTTATAAAAACACACAGTTCCCTTTTGTGGAACAGACAAGTGCTATTTTATCTTGTGCTGTAATGGTTGAGGTATCATAAATCAAGTTCTCCCAGGTCTCATTGACCCCTAGGGGGACTGTAGTCATTAATAACCCCCCGTATGCTGTCGGCAAAGCTGTGCAAATCCAGCAATTCGAAACATTGAAAGTCTCAGCATACACATATTTAATTGCCTGGTAAGTGTTAAAGTTTGGATGTCAGTTTATGAGTAACGCTAAACGTTTATTCAGTTCAGTCTGCGTGGCTGGGAAAAGAAAAGGCCACAACAAAAAGATTATTGTCACAAATACAGCTAACAGGATGATTATGCAATACTTCTGAGGAAAGGGTTGTTCTGCATTCCTGTTTCTTCTGGACTCTATCATTTTTGCTCTTGGCATGTAACAAGATTTTTGTCCAGTTCAAAGTTTTAACTAATTTACAGTGCATCAAGTGGATCCAGGAGGCACGCTTCGCAATTTTGACTGCAGTGGGTGTTGATAAAAGGACTTGATATGGACCTTCCCACTTCGGAGATGCCCAATTTTTCTTCTTAACTATCTTCAGCCAGATCCACGCTCCAGGGGGCACTGCCACTTCTGACGGTCTGGTTCATTCTTTATCTGAAACAGAATTTAACTGCAGCAAATGTTTAGAATTTAACAAATTACGCATATACTCTGCTAATGTACTGTCAGCTTCCTGGTCTGCAGGCATGAGAGATTTCCACTGAGGTATATAGTAAGCCCTTCCAAAGAGCTTTTCAAAAGGAGTCAATCCTTTTGCATTCGGAACAGTTCTCATGCTCAACAGTGCCAGGGGCAGACAGTACACCCAGTTTCTCTGCGTTTCTGTCATTAATTTTCTTAGCTTACTCTTTAAAATCCCATTATGCCTCTCTACTAGCCCTGCTGATTGTGGGTGATACATGCAATGATTCTTTAGAGAAATACAAAAATGTTTGCTTAACTGCTGTATGGTCTGATTCACAAAGTGTGTGCCTTTGTCACTGTAGATCCTTTCCGGAATGCTGAATCTAGGGATGATTTCTTTAACAAGCACTTTGGCCACAGTCGTAGCGTCTGGATTTTTAGTCGGAAAGGCTTCCACCTATCTGGAAAACATATCTACAATGACAAGACAATACTTATTTTCACATTTATTCAACTCTATGAAATCCATACAGATAGCATGAAATGGATACGGTGGTGTAGGGAAACTCCCTTGCTTGGGCTTTAACACCCCTTGTGCATGATGTTTATTACAGATGTGTCATAACGAACAAAATTTTTTAGAGCAGTTTGTAAATCCGTACGTCATGAACACTTGGTTCACCAGCTATACCATCCCCCCTGTTGAGACATGGCACTGCCCATGGCTCAACAAAGCTGCATATCTAAACAAATTAGATGGCAATATCGGTTTCCCTTCTTTAGAGATGTACAGCCCCTTTTCGAGAATTGCTCCTTGTTTTACCCATCTTTGTTTTTCAGTTTGCATAGTAAGTGTTTGCATTGTCTTTAACATTTCTAAGTCTAAAATCTCAGAGGGTTGTAGTTCCTCATTCAAAAGAAATACTTCAGAAGCTGCCTGCTTTGCAGCTGTATCAGCTCTCGCATTACATTTTGAAATCCTGTCCTGTTGCTTGGTATGAGCTGTGCATTTACAAATAGCTACTTTCTGAGGTAACTGAATAGATTCTAAAAGATCTAAAATAAACTGTGCATGATTGATTGGTTTGCCAGTAGATGTTATCATTCCCCGATTTTTCCACTGTTGCGCAAAAACATGTACAGTAGAAAAAGCATACTGGCTGTCAGTAAAAATGTTTACACATTTACCCTTTGCTAAGGTACATGCCCATGTCAAGGCAATCAATTCTGCTGCCTGTGCAGATAAACTATGTGGTAAAGATTTCGCTTCTATAATGTCTGTGTCAGAAACTATTGCATATCCTACTAGGTTTGTCCTGCAGGACCCCTTTTGCATGAGCCGTCCACGTAGTATGTCACCTTGGCATCATCCAAGGGAACATCCATAAGATCTTTTCTAGGCAGTTTCTTTTGCTCAATCACCTGCAGGCAGCTGTGTGGTGTGCCATCTGCAGGGGCTGGGAGCAAGGTAGAAGGGTTCAAAGTCGTACATCATTCAATTGTCATATGAGGTTGGCTCAACAATATAGTCATACAGGAAAGATGCCTAGCAGGGAAAAGATATGCTACCTTCTCTTGTAGTAAAATAATCGTGACTGCATGAGGCACTCTCAATGTGAGAGGGTGGAACAACACTACTGAGGCAGAAGCCTGTACTGCCATTGCAGCTGCAACTACTGCTTGTACACAGTGAGGTAAAGACCGTGCCACTGGGTCCAGTTGTGATGAATAATAAGCAATAGGGCGTTGCTTGTCCCCATGCTGCTGTGTTAACACTGATGTCATATAACCTTGCTTACAATCTACAGTTTGGAAAAAACGTTTATGATAGTTTGGTAATCCCAAAACTAATGAGGACACTATTAACTGTTTCAGTTTGCAGAAAGCAGATTCTGCTTCTGGTGTCCATTGTATCAAATCCTGTGCTGCCATAGGCTTTTTATGAATCAGGTTAGTCAACGGTGCAGATTTCAAGGCATAGTTTGGAATCCAACTCCAACAAAAATTAGTTGTACCCAGGAAGGACATCATTTCCTTCTTGGTAGTGGGTTTTGGTGCTTGCAAAATCGCTATTTTTCTGTCCTCATCTAATGTCCTACCTTCCATGGATATTACATATCCTAGGTATTTAACTTGTTTTTTCCAAAGCTGCAGTTTATTTTTGTTTACTTTATGTCTGTCAGTGGCTAAAAATTGTAATAGCACTATGGTATCTTCTTTACAGTCTTGCTGGGTGGGGGACGCCAGCAGGATATCGTCAACATAAAGCAAAATCTGACTACCTCTTGGTGAGGTAAATCCCGCCAAGTTGCTTGCCATTTCTTGTGAGAATATTGTTGGACTTTCACAATACCCCTGTGGTAGTCGCGTATATGTATACCTTTTCCCCTGAAATGTGAATGCAAACCAATGCTGGTTGTCAGGGTGTATCGGTATCAAAAAGAACGCATTGCTGATATCTACCACAGAAAAATATTTCTGTTGAGGTTTTAAATCATTCAACAGGGTGTGTGGGTCTGGCACCGTAGGTGCCCTTGGTATTACTGTGTCATTTACAGCTTGTAAATCTTGGACCATACGCCACTCTCCATTCGCTTTCTTAACAGGAAATAAGGGTGTGTTACATGGTGAATCAGGAGATTCCACCAGCACCCCTTCCTTAAGTAAAGCTGCTATAATAGGTTTGATTCCTACCTCTGCATCTTTTCTTAAGGGATATTGTCTCTTTTGTGGTCTAAATGCTGACTTTGGCGTAATAGTAACTGGTCCCGCTGTACGAATAAGTCCTACATCTGATTTTCCTGTTGACCAGAGATTTTCTAGTATATACTGTAAGGCATTCACTTCCTCCTTCAATAGGAGTGCCAATCAGCTGTCCTTGCTAGACTGCAAGTGTACAGCTGGGTGGGTCTGAATTATCCAATTCAGCTTCTGCACTTGTATTCTCTGTTCTGACAGTTCTAACTCTGTCTGTTTTTCCCATCTCGTGACTTTTTCTCCTAAGTCTACCCATTTTACATTCTTGTCCTTAGTTAAGCTAACATGTGGTAATCAATTAGATTTATAGAGTGCAAAGAACTCCTAGGGCAATGAACAGCTGGCTACACTGTTCCCTTCTGTGTCCCAGTACAGATTACAGAATACCAATCTGTTTGCACGATTTCTAAACAATTCTTGCTCATATTCCTTATCAGGTCCTGGTGTATTACAATAATACAGAGTACAGTGCAACAAATGCTGTTTATCAATGTCAAGGGAGGGGAACTTGCTGATGGCTACGTTCATTAACTCCTTGGTCACCGCCCCTGGACCAGTCGTAACCAAGTCCTGGCTGTACCAATAAAACATTTCACCCTCCGATTGCACTGCAAAGGTATCAATTTGTCACTGTGCTTCCATACCCTGCATAGTCGGAACTACTGCTATACCAAATAGCTGCATAAGATCTCTGCCCAAGAGGTTTACTGGGCATTTTGCAGATACAACAATTTTGCTTTTCTGGGTCAATCCTGAAACAGGATCAGTTATCACAATATTATGAGAGAGGGGCTCCCGATACAGCTGTCCATTAGCTGCTTTCACTAATATGTAATCAGGTGACTCTGAATTCTCTGGCAGTTTGGAGGGATGTACCAGGGTCCGTGATGCCCCTGAGTCACACAAGAATCTGACTTCCCTCCCTTCTACCAGGAGTGTAACTTCTGGTTTCGTGTCTAATAAATAGAGCTCTAAGCTCAATAAAGCCAAATCCAATATTTCATTTTCTCCATTATCCGTGACTTCTTGCACTTCCTCTATTTCTTGTCACATTCTCTACTCCCTCTATCACATACTCATTTGTCCTTTCTCTGCTATCCCCTTCTAGTGATTCCTGACTACCATATAGTCAGTCCTCACCCTCCTTATCCTCCGTGGTTGCCTTCTTGTTTTTCTTGCAATCCCTTGCCAAGTGTCCTTTCTTACCACATTTAAAACATTCACCCCTTTTCTTTTGCCTTTCAAAGTCCTCTGATCGTTGATCAGATTGTTTGTTTCCCTGGGCATTTCTCTTGCCCTTTTTCCCGGACTGTACTACATATACTTCTGCTCCATCTTCTACAGAAAATACTTGGGCTTTCTTTTTCTTTTTGCTATTAAAATGCCTTTTGGCATGCTTAGCATATTCAAGCAATGACTGTAACCTGCTTGTACGATGATCTACCATGTGTTTTGTAATAAAGCTGCTTATAGGTGCAATACTGCCTTTCAAAAATGCATTCTTTAACTGCTACTTGTATGGGGAATCGTGTGTCTGGTCTTCAGGAACCTGCATTCCACAATGGTTATTAAAACATTCTAATAGTCTGGCATAATATCAGTCAATAGCTTCGCCTTCCTGTTGGATGCATTGATTAATGCAAGTCCAGTCTGCCCTAGGCTTCCATTTCTCAGAGATTCGGTCTGTAAGACCTTTCACTCTGTTATCTAACTCTGCGCTGCTATGTGGAAGAGGCCTGAGCGCAATATTACGGGGATTCCAGTCGCCACTAATCATGTGCCAATCTGGTCCCACAATTTGTCTGACTACTTTTTCTACCTCTTCTCCGTTTAAATTAAAACTCAGCCTCATTCCTTGCAAATCTTCTAAGAACTTTCTAAAATTAACTTTTGGATGGGGAGTTCCCTCAGTGGCTTTCCGGATGTCTTCCAGAGTCCAGGGTCTATACACTAGAATAGTTGGGTCCTGACCTTCTTGCCCTGCCTGAGGATTAGGCACTTCTATAAGTGGGCATATTTCTTCTTCACTCATATATCGTGAATTTCTACCCATTTGATATAACTCAATGCCCCCTTTTGAGTTTTCTGCCCATGTTCGAGACCTGGTCTCGACGGGATCTCTAATAAACGGTTTCGCTTTTGTAGTGTCTCTACTCACAGTGACAGTAGGATATCGTGAGGGAGGACTAATTTGTTCACTTGCCTCATATTCTGGTAAGGGAGGCAGAGGGGCTGACACTATTACTAAGTTATTGTCCTCTTTATCTTAAAACATTGCTTTTGAATTATTACTTTTTTGTTCCCTTCGGTTTACTTCCTCACTCCACCTGTGTGCCTGAGGAATTCCTAATTGGCGTTGCTTTTTTACCCGACCTCTAGAATCAGTTTTAAGCTGTTTGACAAGTTTGACAAGTGAGGATTTTTCTAGTTTACCATCAAATTCATACTTATTAACCCATTTTGAGTAGTATTTAATATTATCAGCACGCTGTGACTGCATGTATTTCACGTCTTCGGTTAACGGCGGATTTTGGGACTTTTTTATACAATTATTACCTATTTTATTCTACCCTTTTTAATCGTTATGTAACACCTTATTTTTAACGTGGTACCACGGATATTTTTATAGACTCTTCAGAATGACTGCCTACCTGCTCTGTTTCCCTGACCTATGACAAGACAGTAATCTTTCTGTCCCTGACTTATAAATAAAGTCTTAACAGAACAAATACAAATCTAGTCCCTGATCTAAAACAGAAAAAGAAGGTAGATTCACCTTACCTGAGCCTTCGTGATTGATCACCTGGTTCGAGTAAACCCATCCTTCAATCGCAGATCAGAAAGTGGCTGGCCTCTTTTGTACGACAATTCAGTCGGAGGACTTTTCAAATAAGAAGAACCGATGTGGTTTCTTCCCCGTACGGTTTCAAGCCACCTGGCCTGTCTGATCCGAGGCGAAGTGAAGGTTTTCGGTCCGAACGAAAAAACTTCAAAGACCAATACACGTAAGGTTCAGTTAAGGCACTTTAATTTACTTGCAGCAAGGAGACAAAAACATGCAAATACAAGGATTTGTCTAACTACTAACAGGAAGTATGTTCATTCTTATACTATTTTACAAGACATGGCCTTCTAAGCTGACGTAATCAAACACAACTTTTAGTATTGTTCTACAGCAGATGTTACTCCAGATTTTCTGCTGACATGACTAGATTTGTGAGAAACTTTTCAGAAAAACAACCTGGCCTTGGTGACTATTAATCCGTTTACAAACGTCTATTGTACAGTGTTACTTTTCAAGGTAATTTTCTAATACAGATACAAGCAAATGCTGATTGCAGTTCATATTTTCAAGCAGGCTTTGTACTAATTATCTATAACTTCTCCAGCTGTGTATTTTCTCATGGCACAGCAGAACTTCTTGTCTAAGTTTCATACAAGTAGTATTGTTCTATTCATTATTTTCCCAATGCAAGCAGAAATCACCTGCTTCTCAGTAAATTTCCAAGGCACAAGCAAGATTTTAGCTAACAGTACAAGGTCAGAAAGCAACTGCAGTTTGTACAGATTTATGCAGTATGAAATAGAATAAATGTGTTAACCCTTTTCAAGCTCTAAATGCACTAAGCATATTGCTAATACACACATTAATACATATTTTTCTAACAACTATGCTTATGCATTTTCCGCATTTCTTGCCTTCTCATCTGGTCCTTCACCTTATATTCTTTCTTTTGTTTTTTGGCACATTCAGTTGCTGCCTGGTTTTTATCTACTTCTGGTTTGATTTCCATTCCTGCTTGACGCCGATATGCTTCTGCTAGATTAAGCAGAGAAGTCATCTTAGATTTATTCTCCTCATGTTTCAAAACGTTCACTACGATTAGGTCTTGTGAGGTCACAGATATGTGTGGAGTCGCATGATTGCAGATCTATACATGTAATCAATTTCAAGGAGGCCCATCCCTCCTTCGGAACGGGAATATGTAATCTTGGTACGCTCTGATTTTTATAAATCATTTGATGAGCATCAAGAATCCTTCTTGTTTTCCTACCTAATCTATCCAGCACATTTTGGGGCCAGTCAGTCACTCCAAAACTGTAAGTTGGGACAGGAAGAGCAAATTGGTTTATAGCTTGGATTTTGTTCCTAGATGTCAACACTGTTTTCAGGATTAATTTAAGTATTCTAAAGTATTCCTTACTAAGTTTTATTTGCATTTGTTCATGTTTTATTGTTGATTACTTATGTGCTGCATGGATGAAGTCATGGGAAGGCAGGATGGTGTATGAAAAAATGCAGAGATGTACAGCACTGACAGGTTCTGAATAATGATTGTAAGGTTCTACTGTCAATCAAGGATGTGAATTGTGATTCAAAGAAATTCTCCTTTCATGTAAGAATGGTCTGTAACTATCTGACATGTTAGTTAGACTACATTAGATTACAGTATGCCTTGCATTAAACTGCTTTCATGTCTTAGTGGATTTACCAATGATAGTAATAATGAGGAACCTCTTAACAGATGTGTGACAGTTGATTTCTGAAGGCACAGTATGTTCAGGGCAGTTGTGTATATAAATAGAACCAAGTCAATGCTCTCAAGTAATTTGAAGAGTCTGATTTATGTTGTTTCTGAGACTGATCTTCCCTTAATCATAACCCTTCCCATTACAGAACATACTTTTATATTCAGTTACTTGAATTATCCCTTCATTGACTAGGAGAATTATGCATCATCCAGTAACTGGGTACAAAAATTGATAGACTCCATAAAGTCTGACTTAAATAAATTGCACAAATGACAACAAGGGAAAGATGTATTAAGTATTGTTCTGACAAAAATCACTGGCAGCTGTGCTAAACTAAATTGTATCACCCCCTTTTAACTTTGATCACAGTGCTTTGCTCCTCATATACATCAACCCTAAACTAATAAAAGCATGATATCTTGAAGGATGTTTTAAATGGCAAATATGCTGCCCTGACCTTGTGTCAATCAACTACAGCTGTATACTACCCCCCCCCCCCACACACACACACACACCCTACTGGACAATCATTCGTGGCACTCTTCAATACTTTGGATAACTCGTATGATAAATTCATCAAAGTAAAGCATAAATATAGAAGAAATTCTGCAAAAAACCTAAACTGAGAACTAAGAAAATCAAGAACTTACTGAACCATAAGAAAATGGTGTTCACCGTGTTCATTCTCTATCCCAAAACAGCAAGGCTAAGGTCAAATGCAAATAATATAACTCACTACAGCAATCAAAAGAAGGAAGGATCATTCAAGCAATATCTGTAATCAAGACAAGTTACAATAATAAGGTCTCCTACTTCCATATCTAAGACTGAAGGGAAGAAATGAGACTGCAGTGTGCTAGAACAAATTGGTATTACCAGAACAAACCTTGAAGAAAAAGCTATAATACTAATACATAGAACACATTTCAGGCCACAAAAGGGATCTCCACATGCTGTTTTTCTCTGCAGCCCTACTTCACCTGAAATTACATCCAAAGTGGTCACCACTGCCCTCAATATGTTCAGAAACACCAGTTCCATAGGACCAGATGAGCTACCAAGAAAGTTAATTTGTGCAATAAAAAATAGCCCAGAACACTCTTAAACACATTCTTTATAGAGCTATAAAAACTGTCTTTGACATCTAGAAGCTAGTTATTCTGGCCCCATTCCATAAGCCTCCAGAAATTACCAACAAATCAGCTTCACAAGGATAATATACAAAGTAAATGGAATGAATAAACTTTTCTTTTTAGAGAGGCAGTGTAGCACATGAATGATGTAATAGAAACGAGTTTGCCTTTAATGTTAAAAAATGCAGTAATCTGGCATTTAGCAAACCACCCTTAGCTTTACACACTTGTGACAGGCAACAACTAAAACCTGACAAACAATAAAAGACTCTAAAGTTCTTGTATATGATCATCTTTCATTTGATACCAGCATAGCTGCTACCATCCTCAAAGCATATGGAGATACCCACTTCATCGCCCATAGGTTTGAGATAATTGTCAGGGAAGTAAGTGCCCCCCTCCCCATGCACAGCCTTTATTTTATCAGTTGTAGACTACTATACCCTGTTCTGTAACCCACTCACATTCCAGCTGATACAAATGAAGAAGGTGCAGAGATTCCCCACAAAGTGAATTAAAAGGTTTCAAGGCTTGTCTTATAGTGAAAGACTACAACAACATTTCCTCAAGATATCACCTTCTTAAGGAAGATTTTTACCTGCCATACAGATATTAATAGTCTCCTTATTATTTAAAACCCATTGCTTAGAAGTAACCCCAATGTTTTTTATAAAAGACAAATCAGCATTAATAAAAGTTTATATCAACCATACCATGAGCATGACAGCTCAACTTCTTTGCCTATGGATTAACCCCCTCCTCCATTTAAAATCAGGCCATCAATTAATTGTTTCAAGAAGGAAATGGATGACTACATGCGCAACCATAATTTATAAAATGAGACTTGGGTTATCCAGCTCCTTGATGGCCAGTAGGCCTTGAACTTAATCTCCAAGTCTATATTTCTATGAATGTGTCATTAAAGCTCCCTGGGAATTTCCCAGTGATACAGGAACATGGAAAAATGAGTAGTCTTTGTCTGGCATTTATTCATGAACATGTACTGCTGGATGTCCTAAAAGTAAGCTTATGTGACATATCATAAGCATGCATAATGAGTAAAGAATGTAATAGACTTACAAGGACCACACAGTGTCTAAATCATGACACTTAGTCATACTTGTGTGTGTGTGTGTGTGTGTGTGTGTGTGTGTGTGTGTGTGTGTGTGTGTGTATATATATATATATATATATGTATATATATATATATATATATATATATATATATATATATATATATATATATATATATATATATATATTCCAAGTGATAAAGCATACTCATTGCAAACCTGGCTGATGGCTCCTATCAATAATCTCTAATGGTGCACTGAGGAGATGTATAACCAAGTACAAAGTCAAACACTGGTGTGGTTGAAAACAAATCTGGCATCCTAAAGGGTCAGTTCCACTGAATGGATGGCTCATGGGATGTCTTCCAGTACATCCCCGGAGAACATAGCTTAAATGGTCCTGACCGACAAAATATGGCACAATGTGTGGCTGCAATAGAAGTTGGCAGCTGAAAGGCATGTGGTACATGTGAAGGCTGAGTGAACCTCAAAATAGGATGGTAACAAGGTGGATACAGATGAACCACCACCACTGTCACCTGTTGCAGAGTGGGCAGAGTAGTTACAGTGACTGGTGGACAACTGCACATCATGATGTGACAGATGTGCATGCAATATCTGTAATCATACTGTCTCTTGACATGCCTAATGGTGCAGACAGTAAACTCATGTACACTTGTGCACAAATGTATAACAGTTGTAAAATAGTACAAGCTGTGGAGTGTTTATGTGTGTTATGTAAACTGCACATCACACAAGGAATCATGTGTGTCAATTGTTAGACACCCAGTAAGACATTATATATATAGAACACTGTCTACATAGATGCACAGTGCCACTCATGTATGCATAGAATATATACAACATGCGAATGACTATTATGCTGAGGTGCATCTGTGACTCTGACACAGGCAAAAACATGCAATGCAGAGGTAGAGGCACTAGCACATAATAGGTCATAGCAGACTGCCCATAGGGCATGCATGCATCAGAAACTGACAGGATGAGTGCCTGCAGGAGTTACAGCAGTGGCACTAGCATGAAACCAACATGATAAGTGCCTATAGGGGCCACATGTGGCAGTAGCACTGTAGCTGACATGACAAGTGCCTATAGAAGCCTCATCAGTGCCAGTAGCATTGAAGCCAACATGATAAGTGCCTGTAGGAGCCACATCAGTGGCAGTAACACTGAAGCTGACATGATAAGCTCTTGTAAAAGCCACATTAGTGGCAGTAACACTGACGGTGATATGATAAGTGTGTGTAGGAGCCACATTAGTGACAGTAGCATGTGATACAGGCAGCTGCTCACTGAGGTTCAGTCACTGACTCCCAGGACATCCTCACTTCCCATGTCCTCTGCAAAGATGCATCCTGCATGGCATCTATGAAGCCCTACTGTGTCTACGTAACCTGTGTGCATTGCATTGCAGTCCCTATGTATGAAACATTATGTGATCAAGTATACCAACTGCTGGGGCTTATCACCTATGCACAGTTTTTGTCAACTCTGCCACACCAGCACATAACTGTACCATACTTGCTCAATTAGAGCTAGCATTAGATGGTGTAGTGCAAGAGTCTCTAGTAGGTAAGTACAGGTGGATCATGAGCACCTTCTAAGCATGAGTGCTCTGCAACTTCTGTGCTGTACTGTGCTATATATATAAACACACACACACACTCATACACACACGCATGCACACACACACACCCACACACACCCACACGCACCCATACACACCCACACTCACCCACACACACCCACACACGCCCACACACGCCCACACACACACACACACATACACACAGACACACACACACACACACACACACACACACACACACACACACACACATCTCTGATGCCTTATTCACTCACTTACTCACTTAGACTCCTACAAAAGACATACATTCTGCACCCTTATGACCATACACATAAACCAAACCAGACAAACCTCTGACTGCTCGTGCTCACTCACTCACTCACTCACTCACTCACTCACTCACTTACTCACTCACTCACTCACTCACGCACACACTCTCACTCAAGCTAATGAAACATTTTGTAGCAACTCTCACATAAGGGGGATTCATCTCTCAAGACTAGTGCCACAAGTGATCTACCACACATCAAGCATGCGCACATACACATAAAAACACTCGGATTCATTAATACATTCACACACAAACTCCTGAAATCTGTACTATATAGGAGCAAAAAAGTCTCTGTAATGAACTGAATCAGTTGTCCTTTGTGATGTATGTCATATGTTTAAGTTATGTAATCAGTTGGTCCTGTCCACCTTGCTGACAAGCACCTTCATATGGTACCCAGGGTCCACTGGGGAATCTTCCCACAGCGAATATGACCAAAACAAAACACTCTTACCTTGAAGAGAGACAAGTAGACTTAAGCATCATCACACCTCTCACCCCCCCCCCCCCACCAGCTCCAAAAGGTGCTTGTGCTGCTAGTCAAACTTGAGAACCTGGCTTGTAGTTAGGGATTTATCCCTTTATGCCAATGGAAGTGACTAGAAACCACTTCATATGGGATAAGAGCATATGGTTCTCTACAAAGGTAGGGACTGATACATTGTTGGCGAAAGTACAGCAGAAAAAGAAATGGAGTAGACTTTTCTGTGAAAGAGGATGCAAGAGCAACAATTACCTCAGGGCAGCTGGAACAAAATCAGTGTTGGGTACTGCCTTAGGAATCCAATCTGCCTTAGAAACATTATCAATCACTGTAATGGGGAACTGAATAGCAGTAGGACAGTCAGTCCTAGAATGACCTGTGGCCTGACAGTTCTTGGAAGTACCTGCTATGAATAAAATGCATGTCTCTGTTCCCCACAATGGATGCAGCTCTTCTTAGGACAGTTTGAGAAGAGGTGGAAGGGATCAGAACAACAGGAACAGGAATATGATTTGTTGATAGGTATACCTAAGGGTTCCACAGCAGATACCTTTGGTAATGATATTAAAACAGTGTACCAAATGATTCTGAGAAAGTTTTAATTCAGCCCAAGTTCCTTCTTTCATTCAAATGCTTCTAGCCTCACAAAGTTCATTTGCTTCATGGACAAGAATCAAAAACCTCTCTTAAGTAAAACACATCATCATATGGAATGAGCACATCACACAAAACTGGGTAGATATTTTTTTTTTCTGAATCTGTAAGCTTACACTTCATGGTGAAGGTATCTGTTTTCCCATAAATATTTCTATTATCTTGGCTGCCATGTCCCAGGTCTCAAACACAATTTCAGAATTATAGAGACCACCAAGGGGCCAAACTTGGGAGACCTGTGGTCCAATGAATTCCAAGGGGGTGAACAATATTGTCCACAATTACCTGTCTAAATTGCTAGCTATCTTTCAGATTAACCTTACTCAAGGGCATTTTCTCTGAAAAAGGAGAATTTATTTAAGACTTTACTCACTCTTGAATATACTTTCCGAATATTATAGTAATTACAGAAACATGAATCAAAGACTCCGATCTTTCTATTCTGTTTCACATCCCCAGCTACTAGTATGGCCTTAATAACAGACCTAATTCAAGAACAGGAGAGGGTATTGGAATTTTATACAAAACCCATCTATATCCAAAATGACATGCCTAGGAAAACAACTCATCAGATCATGAGCCAAATTGTTTATTGATGAAACTTCCTCAGGTGAAACACCTAGACCTCTGCTTCACTGCTGTCTACCTCACCCTCCTTCATCCCAACCAAAAGTAAATCAGCTCAGTTTCAGAATTATATACACAATCCCATACAACAACAATATAAAATTATTGTGAGACTCTGCCACAAACACCAAGACATATTATGAATGGCTTGGTGACGTAGGGCTTTCTGAAGTAAGATGAGAAGCCAAAAATCTTAATCAGACAACCATTCCCTGTTAAATCTACTCATTGGTAGTATCCCCCCCAAAATTACTAAAACGTCCATTCCCTACACACACACCCCCCAGTAACCACTGCCCTGTTCACTTCATGATTGAAAACCTTGCCACCCCAGCTCACTATACTATTAAACTTCAGACCCAAGAACAGGCAACATCTTTGGCACACCATGACTGGTTCACCAGTACTGACTATGCAATGCTCAAATACTACAGCTAATGTCCTAACTGCAAAACTCCAAATACTTCAAAACAAATGTTTTCCTCTTATCACTTACTTTCATAAACAAAATCAGAGCAGATAAACTCTACTCAAACTAAGAGATGCAGCTTGGAATTTGTGAAAAAAATGCAGTACATCAGAAGCAGGACAACAGTGATTAGCACAGGAACCTAGTCAAAAAATCTGGAGATGGAAAGCTACCTGACTCCAAAACCACCAAAACAAGGTTTTACAAACTTAAAAAAATTCTGAGATCAAGTTTACAATATCATAATAAAAAATAATATTAACTCCATCCCCCAAACAACTACATTACATCAAATGACTCTTTTTCTCCACAGAACTTTCTATACAAATTTACTGAACTGCACCCTCAAAATCCTTTAAGATGACATTACATCAGAATTAAGGCCCATAAGACTTTATGCTATTATTCGACTTTAAACAAATCAAATCCAAAGACATTAAACAGGCAGTTAACAAGATCTTAGTCAACAACTTCCCAGACTCATATGAACTTCAATGGTTTGTTACAGCCAGCTCTGAATACATATGCTACTCAGTAAACACATCTTTAACTCATAGCTATGTACAAATACATTCCTGAATATCTGTGCACTAACGTAATTAAACCTCTTTACAAAATAAATTAACCTACTCTCCCCCTTAGACTTTAGACCCATCTTTATACTTCTCACAATAGCTAAAGTCTTTGAGAGACTAATCTACAACCGTCAGACTACTTCAATGAACAGCACCACCTCGATCCCAGCCAACATGGCTTCTGGACAAATCATAGCGCTATGACTTTCATCTGGAAACTCACTGATGATGCCATAATTAAGGGCCACCTCCTCAGCAGCACTCTGCTCAACCATGAAACTAGTGATAGTGCTTTTCAATGGATCCCCAGTTTCCTCTTTGGTCAAACCTTTAGTATTAAATTACATTCTACCCACTGTTCTGAGGCATCCCTTCTCAAAGCTGTTCCCCAAGGCTCAGTTGTCTCTCCTCTCCTATTCTCCATACACCCAAATACATTTCTGACTCCAACCCAACTCTACCACTTCTTGTGCATGCTAATGGTGTGGTCATCTACATAGCAGACTCTTCCTGGAAAACATGAAATCACTGTTCTGACAAGACCTGCTATCCCTCATTAACTAATTTAATTCCAGACAACTTTACCTTGACACAGATAAAACTAAGATTATGCTTTTTGGTACTACAGATAAGCTAGACCATGCTCTGATTTACTTAGGAATCATAGATAGCAATAACATCTCCCTTGAAACAACCACCTCTTTCAAATACCCGAGTCTTTGGTTTGACAGACATCTGAGCTTTCAACTCCACATACAACAAACAAAATCCAAAATACATCAAATTTTGGGGGGCATAGAAAATCTCACATTTTTGTCACCAGCAAGGAGAGATGCCATAGGGAAAGGTATCTTAATACTGCAATTAAAAATGGTGTTCCCATTATTACCACTGCTTCCAAGAAAAAATTCATAAACTTACAGCCAACTGGCAACACAATTTGCTGCTTTATAACCCTATTGTCCATATCTGAACATCACTATACTTCATTTTAAAAAGCCAGCTAGCAACCCATCCAGCAGAGGGCTGAAGTCCTCCTCATCACACTTCTTTTCAAACTTCTTTTTCAAAATACCTTCAGCTAACCTGTTATTAGATTTACTATAATGCAGACATGCTATAACCTCAGGTGTCAACCAACATATTCATTTCTTCTTCACATACCAAATGCCACCAAATAGTGTAGTAGCAACACCTTCTCAGTCTTTGGCCCCAAAATTTGGCAATTTCTACTCCCAAATAAAAAAGACTCAAGACAACTAACCAGGCTTTAGAAAGTCCCTTAAAGCTCATCTGAAATTTAAAACCAAATACTCTTGTTTCACTATTGATGATATAACCTATATCTGAAATTATCTCTCTTTTTAATACCACTAACCTATGTACCCCTTTTCCTTTCATCTCACTTCTTTAACTTCTGTCCCTTCCTAATTCAATTAAGGTACCTTTTTTACAGATGTTGTTCAGCTGTCTTGTGTGCTATGTAAAATATTGTACAATTTTACATGTTATTCCAATAAACTGTGTTTTTTGTTTATTCACTGGTACGTTCTTTTATCATACCTGGCAGTGTCTAAAATCATCCCATTTGCATCAGTGCTCTACAACTGTTAACAATCTTAAAATGACAAATAAACAATAAAATAGTATATATTGTGCCAAAAATGTAACATTTGCATTTAAGAACACAGAATGGAGATGAAGCAGCAGCCATGGCAATATAGCACTTTTGTACCTCAGGAGGACAGGAGGCAGAAGAAACAGTGACCACTTTCTCAGATGGTTTCTAAGCAGAAGTAACAGCACCCTTCCAAGGAAGGTGGACAGTGGCAGTATAAGCAGCATCCTTCTTCACATCAAATGAGTGAGTTCAGTAAGGACATGCCTTCTCCTCTCATGTAAAGCATTAGAAGACATCAAGAGAATTGCAGCAGCTGAAACAAGAAGTATAACAGAAGATAACTAAACTCTTAATGAGGAGTTTGTAACCCACAAAGCCACCCCCACATACACACATGGCCATCCCCCAGGTTTATGCCTTTCCCTGTCCTCTTCCTAAATTGTCCCTTTCATAGACTAGATGGTCAAGTTGGTTGTGAAAACTGCATGGAAAAGTGCTGTGATACCTGTCTGTTTGGACACCTGATAAGATTCTCTGACCTATCAAGGAATGACTATTATGGACTGAGACTAGATTCCAGTAGGAGCTAGCAGACAGGGTGCAGCAGTCATTGGATAAGTTACCAAATTGACAGCCTAAGCATAAATGCAGCTACACATGGGAACTGTCTCATCCATTGCTAACCTTACTATTAGACTTGCTCACAGTTCAAATTAATTTACAGCATGGGATTTTGGTGTGAATATTACTTTATACCATGTTGTCTGGTTGAATTTGTCAGATTTTGGCAAAAACACCAAGGTGGACTGTGCTAATGCACCTTTTGACGGGCCCACTCTTTTGAGACCATTTGTAAGGGCACCTCCGGAAAATGCAGAAAGTGAAGGAAGGACCATTTCTACTACTCGTGAAACGTTTCAGACTCCACAATGCACCTTTTCTAGGATATAGTGGAATCTACATCAACTGTGGTTTATGTGTGGTTAACACCAACAAAATAACCAGGGGTCTGTAAAGAACCAGTGTTGCTATAATAAGTTTCAATATGATCACCAGCCAAGAGACAGAAATAATTATCAGCAGTACAGATACCTTGGCCCTCCCTTTACGGGACAACAGCAAAACCCCTTTGACGTTCCCAACTGTCCAACTCTGGATGCAGAGGCTGTCATCTGTCCTTCCCCTTGCAGGTATATCTGGCTACTAAACAAGATGAGAGGATAAGGAGAGTAATATCCAGTGGTTACACATTTTCATTTCATGCCCCTGGCCCAGGCTCTCCCCTTACCAGATGTCCCAGTCCATCAAAAGAGAGTGATAGGAAAAGAGGTCTTAAACCTCTTAAAAGAACCATCAAAGAAGCCTTATCATAGAAGAATGGCTTTGGTCACTATTCTGGGTTTACTTTGGTTTGCAAAAAAGACAAAGGACCTTAGGCTATGTTAGACTTAAATGGTGTAAACTAATTTATACCAATGAAACATTTTGGATTGTCTTGGTGAAGTCCATCCTTCCCTGTCTGTCAGATGCAAACTAGAGGCATTGTTTGGACCTGCACTTCCACATCAATGTCAAAAAGTACAGGAGGTTTCTATGCTTCTGAGTAACAGCTGGACATATTGGTTCTGGAGCCTGCCATTTTGTTTCACATCAGCTTCAAGGATGTCTACCAAATGTAAATCTGTGGTTACAGTGAGCCAGAAGCTTGTAGCTGCTCCATCATGGAATAAGATGGTATCTGCTTAGGAGTCTTTTCCTAATCTATTTCAGTCTCTCAGGATTACAGTGAACACTGCACAATCCTATTTGGAGCCTTCTAAGTTAATGACTTTCATGTTATATTTTATTCCAAGGCACTTTTTCATGTAGGGCTAATCTTCCAATGGACAGGATCATTCTGTTGCAAAGCATGGTCTCAGATTGTTTTCTCAGTTAGTAAAGACCATCATATGTTTTAGACTCTTAGGACAGATGTCAGCTATAATCATTGTGGTTCCCTTCACCAGGTCCTTTTTGAAAGTTCTACAGTAGACCTTGAAAGTTCAGTGGTCTCAATTTAAAGAGCCTTTGACACTTCAGATACAGATGTCTGCAGTTTGCAGATTGCATCTCAAGTGGTGTCTTCACATTTTAAACCAAAATCTGGGCAGCCCATTCCAAATTCCCAGACCAGTAGCAGCAACCACCTCAAGCACAGGGCATTGTCAAGTGTAAGATGTCCAAACATCAGTGTTGTGGAGATGAGGGCAGTTCTCCTCATCCTTCAAGCCTTGCAGTGCTGCCTGCCCCAGGGTGTGGTAGTCATGTACTCTGATAACATTTCAGTGGTTTGATATATAACTAATAACAACGGAGCTCACTCTTATCCTTCTGTTAAGAAGTAATGAAGGTACACTGTGTTAACAAAGGGCTTTCTGCAACTCAAACACATTATCATGGAAGCTGCATGTCTGCAGAGTGGTCCCTTAGCATGTTTGTGGAGTGGAAGCTGTTCTGTTGGGGGGGGTGCTTGCTCTTTGCATCCATGACCTGCACTAAGGGCAACATCACCTTTTCTCATGTTCAGCCTGTGGGAGAACATTCCAGAGGTGTTTTATTCCAGACATAACCCTCTGGACATCTTTATACTTTCCCCGTTTTCTATTATTCTGAAATGTATTCAAAAGCTGGGCAGAATAAACCCAAAGTCATTCTCATCACTCATTTTGGCCTATAAAGTTTGGGTATTCTTGTTCAGACATTATTTGGAAAACATCAACATCTGATGGCCTTCCCTACTGAGCCATCCCTACAGCAAGCTTCATCTGGTTCTCCACTCCCAGTGACTAATAACAGTTTCTCTAGTTTCATGAATGGTCAGAGACCCTTCCTACCCCGCTAGGATACCTATAGTGCAGACACCTGATGTTAGAAAGAGATACAACAGCAAAAAGACATTTTTCTTTATAGGATGCTTATAAAGGTCTTTATCTATTTACACCTCCAGTATCTACTATCTTATATTACCAGTCTCAAATATTTGATATAGGCCTCTGCTATTCCTCCATAAAAGTACACATTGCTGCTATTTATAAGTTCCACCAATACTTCTATTCCATGCCCTTGGCATCTTTAGAGGTGTGTGAGGTCCTCCTTACTTTTCTAATTAGACCTACCCTAAAGAATTATGTTTCTCCATGAGATTTATACCTTGTTTTGTAAAAAGTTATCTTTCCTCCCTTAGAACCCGCAATAACCACATGGAGAAGATTTTGTCTTTGAAAACACTCTTGTAACATTTACTTCAGCTAGAAGAGTTTCAGAATTACAAGGCTCAAGTGTCCTTATGAAAAACTCTGCCCTTTACGTCTAAGGTAGACACTGTCAGTCTAGGCAAACAGAACAGAAATGTATCAGATAGCGTGGATGTACACAGGCTGCTTAGATTTTATATGGACAGAACAAAATCTATCAGAAAGAATTCATAATTATTTTGTGTGTCTTCCAACAATAAAAGAACAGGATCTAAGTTTTGCAAAGTGACATCGAAATGGATGACTAATTACATTATAAGCTGTTATGAGAAACACAGTATAATGTTGCCGTTGCAGCCTAAAGCAGATGAGGTTATCTCGAGTACCTTTTTAAAAATGCATCATCCTTACATGGTATTTGTGAATCAGCTTGCATTCACAAGACACTAAATGCTGGATGTGATATTCAGACTGAGCTCTTTCTTTGCAACTGTAGTAGAAGAAGGTATGTTCACACAAGGGAGACCAACAAGGAGGCTAAAACAAAAAAATATGCATTGTTATTGATGAGAGATGAACAAATTATGCACTTAGCATAACAACAGACCTAGACGGGCAGGTCCATATATGTCAACATTTTCACCCACCACCCCTCTTCCTTTTTCTGGCAAGGTCTATCTAACATTATTGTTTACTGGCATGACTGAGGTATAGGGAGAAAAGCCTATGTGCAGACCATTATGGGTAAAAAGGATGGGTTCAGTAGCCAGGAAAAGCTTCAGATACTGAACAGGCCAATGATAGTAGTCCAGTTGTTAATGAAGATGAACCTGCTTATCCAGCTCTATCATTATGGTAAGTATATGAATTGTGTTTCCCTCCTGGCAAGAGCCATGACTCACCTGATCAAATACACCACAATGATTGGCTCAGGAGTGTGTGCATTTTTGGGGGGAGGGGAAGACCAAAATGAATTTTAATATTCTGTCTACATTTGGGAGTGAGTGAATGTTGTCTATATATCATGTGTTAGGCACCTTACCTGGGGTTTGGGACTTTGTGTTTCTGTCAAGGAGTAAATATATGCTATTTTGTAACTTGGACATTGTGGCCTTATAAGCAACTTAAAATACCATCAATCCTGTTTAGTAGAGGGTAAAGGAAGACTGATGATCTGCAGTATTTATATGCTGTTTGTTTTGAAATTGTTCTCTATAATGTGACCAGTCTGAATGGTTTTCATGAATTAAAGGTATCACGAGTAAAAGGTTTTTCCTTCAACTTATAAAAGTACTCACTTCTTAAAGTAATTCTCCCCATTTATGTTCTGTGATAAATAATATTTCTTATTGTAGCATGATATTTTTAATTCATAGATTCTTCCCCAAACAGTTTTAGAAAATAAATGAACAACATGCTTGTTGGATATGCCTGGTTAGGTACATAGCAAAGGGGGCATTGTACTCAATGATAGGTCTCGTGAATGCTGAATACAGTGGAACAATGACTTCCTTGGACGTAGATACCATACCTTTGTTTATAAGTTACGCAACATAGAACAATATCCTTACTACTGTAGACACATGATGGTCAAAGGCTGAATCACTGTCTATGTGTGTCCCTAAGTCCCTGACTACTGGGTCAAATCTAAGGTGTGTGCTGTCAATGTGATAGTTACCAGGGGTGGATGACTTCCCAAAGGATACTATTATGCATTTCTTGGCATTTAGTTTTAGTCCATGGCGATGTCACCAGTTATTTCAGCCTTTCCTGCAGAACATTTGTGTCAGTTTGGGATTCAATTACAGCTACTAATTTGCAGTCATCTGCAAATTTAGTCAGCCAGAGACCATTGACTAAATGCCAAAAAGGAGCGGTCCAAGGACAGATCCCTGAGGTTCTCCACTTGTGACTGGTCTCTTTGTAGAGGTGGACTCCCCAGTTCTAACTTCCTGGGTCCTGTAAGTTGTGTGCATTTTGGTGTGTGATTGAAAGGGTGTTGTGTATATGGATTTTGAGTCTGTGTGTATGACTTTGAATGAGTGTGTGATATATATATATATATATATATATATATATATATATATATATATATAGGTGCAGCGGTAGCATTGTTGCCTCACAGCAAGAGGTTCTCCCTTTCGATTCTCGGCTTGGGTTGGGAGTGCCTTCTGTGTGGAGTCTGCATGTCCTCCCCGCGGTTGAGTGGGCATTTGAAAGACATGCGTTGAATGGGCATGCCTTCGTTGAAGGTTGGGCATCGGGCTGGCAACTCAACACCATAAAAACTAACTGCCTATCATTAGTGGACCAGAGTTCCGCTGTGGTGAGCCCTAACCGGGAAAAGCCGAATGACAAACAACAACACCATACTAGAAAGGCTCACCCAGACTCTGCTGTGAGGGAAATGTTAGTTTGCTTTTTATTTGTTGTATTTTGTATTACTTTATTGCCTTTTTCTATTTTGAATACTGTGATTTGTTTTCTTTACCTTGTGTTTTACTTGTATTCTGCTTTTAAATGCATATTAAAACATGAAAAGAGCCCACAGCTCTGTCTGCTGTGAGTCAGGCAGAAATTAGAACAGGTCAATTAAAGACTCACACATAAGATAGACAAGGTCAGTTAAGGTTAATCATGTGTGAACTTAGGGGGTGGAGCTAGGAACTAAACCTACTACTTAAGGGGTAAAATAAAACATTTCAGAGCTTTACTAGAAAGGCTCACCCAGACTCTGCTACACTTTGCTGTGAGGGAAAGGTTAGTTTGCTTTTTATTTGTTGTATTTTGTATTACTTTATTGCCTTTTTCTATTTTGAATACTATCATTTGTTTTTTTTTACCTTGTGTTTTACTTGTATACTGCTTTGAAAAGAGACCACAGCTCTGTCTCTTGTGAGTCAGGCAGAAATGATTTTCCACCCTCCCACCCAGTTACTGTTGTGTTCTTAAACTATTTAAATGTATTGGCCATCCTACTGTATTCCATAGTACCAGAATACAAAAGTGACCACTCCCTTCCAATCTATCTTGCTGTTTTAAAAACAGTGACTCTTCACTAAAACTTAACTTTTTAGACAGGCAAAACTTAAGTTACCTACTTTCATATCTAATTCCTCTAAGTGCATACTGCAGTGTTTAGGATAAAACATTTTTTTCATCTTATAAATGAATAAATAAAATGGAACTGGAGCGAACGTAAGATGCAAATAAGTAAGTCCCAGATATGAATCCACAGAGTTTATTTCTAAACAAATTTCAAATAGATAAGCGCTTTCGCTATAGTAGCTTCATCAGATCTTATGATAAATTATCTAAAACACAGCACTATATATAGAAACCATTAAACCAATCAACCTATCAAATAAATATACATTAATTAGTTTCTCTGCTTAAGGGTATAGTATATGGTGAAATAGAACATCAAAAGACATTGCGAAATGCTCATAAAACAATAGCATATAAAAGACATATCTATATATACACATATGTATAAAAAACATACATATAAAAACATACAAAACATATGTATAAAATATAATAAATATATATATATATATGAAGGGATATAAAAGAAAAAAAAATATATATATATATATATATATATATATATATATATATATATATATATATATATATATAATTCATCTAACGTGCCTATGCTACTTCAACCTGGGTTTAATTGAGGCCCTTTCATTAAGACCTGATCCTCTATCAGCTCTTAGCAAAACTATCCAATCACTTTCTTTACCCTCAGTGTAGGTCCTAATATCGCCCCCCCCCCTCCTGTTTGGGATTATAACCTCCAAAACTCTAAACAAAAATTCATGTCCAACATCATATGAAGCTACATGCTTGGCTAGAGCATTGTGTAGTGTGCCCTTCTTGATATGATAAACATGTTCTGTCATCCTATCTCTAAGTGGGCGATTAGTCTTACCCACATAAAAGGATGAGCAAAGTTGGCAAACAGCTAAGTATACTACATGAGAGGTCATGCAGTTGGCATCCACCTTCATATTAAAAACCTCAAGTAAAAATTGTACATTGCTATCTATGAAAGAGCAAAAATTACAATGACCACAGGGCTTAGTATAACCAGTCTTCACAGGATACTTATCAAATTTTGGATAGCACAGTATCCTTTTTAAGTTGTTTTTGTTCCTGAACAAAAAGCGGGGTACATTCCCTACAGGTTGAGGCAGCGTAGTCACGTTAGATGAATTATATATATATATATATATATATATATATATATATATATATATATATATATATATATATATGGATCTACCTGACTTGGTCGACAGTTCATATGGTCGAAAGTTTATTTGGTCGACAGTGCATTTGATCGACAAGCATTTAAGGTGGGGGGCTTCGACCCCCACACCCCTCGATGTATATATATCAACTCCAGGGTTGCACAACATTGGGGAAGGGAGCAAATCTGCTTGTCAACTAAATGAACTGTCGACCAAATGACTGTCGACCATATGAACTGTCGACCAAGTCAGGTAGATCCACATATATATATATATATATATATATATATATATATTTTTTTTTTTTCTGTGCTGTGTTTTAGATAATTTATCATAAGATCTGATGAAGCTACTATAGCGAAAGCGCTTATCTGTTTGAAATTTGTTTAGAAATAAACTCTGTGGATTCATATCTGGGACTTACTTATTTGCATCTTACTTTCGCTCCAGTTCCATTTTATTTATTCATTTATTTGTTTGCTTTGCTCTGTGGAACAGGAGCATTAACCAGTCAAGCAGCAGTTATTCATTTTACTTTTATTTTTTTCATCTTACCTTTAAGCATCTATTGCAAGACCACCAGTTATTGGAGAGTCCACATTCTGCCTCGCGATAGTCATTTTGGGATTAGTGCTTCTGTTTTCTCCTGGTGAGAGAAGGAGAGCAGTTACAGTATTTCCTGGAGACTGCTGATCACCAGAAAGCTTAATAACTGCTTTATAGGTGACAGCTTGGAATCTGTGCTTATATTCTGATCCTGGTGAGAGTAGGAGCAGAGTGCATTAATTCTTGCTTCTTTCTGGTTGGAGTCCCTGTGACTAGCACTTGCTCTAAAACCTGATGGAAAGTACTAGGAAGCCTTAAACTGATACAAGCACTCAACTCTCCTTGTTAATAAGGAGAAATTAATCATAGGCACTAAACAGCCTAAAATTGCAAAGTACATTGCCAAGGTAAGGGGAAAAAAAGCACCTAGCCAGGCATGTCCAAGGGTCAGCTTCCAGTGATTTCTCCTGTCCACCTTGTGAATCTGGGCATACTGGGGCAATGCAGCAATTGACTCATGTACACAGACAACCATCTCCTCCTACCACCCAACACTACAATCTGCGTGAGATGCACTTACATAGCCAAACTGGAAGCAAAGCTCTCTCCAGCCAAGATTGTGCTAGACAATTAATAGGAGAAGGTTAATACCTGCACTACACCTCAAGCAACACATAGCCCTTCAAAACCCTCACCACCAACACCCACATATAGCAACACTAAACCCACATATGCGGAGGCCAATAATATTAACCTGCCCAAGCAACAAGGACCTCCAAATCTAAAATGCAAACAAACACCAATCACAACCAAAGTATCACATAGCTCACAACACCCAACAACAGCCCCTAAGGCAAGACAACATACCCAACACTTTAGTCATAGGTGACTCTATAGTCAGGCACACTGATGTCCTACTCACCAGGCTAAAAAAGGAGAAAATTACAGTCAGCTGCCTGTCAGGTGCCAGAATCCACCACATAATGCATGCATTCAAGTCACTCCACAACAAGTGCAAATATGACTCTGTCATTGTCCATATTGGAGTGAATGACTTGAGACGTACCTCCCTGGACTACATGAAAAGAGACATGGAAGAGTTCTTGGATAATGTGACCCAGGCAGGCATGACTCTAGCCCTGAGTAGCATTCTGCCTTTGCCCAGAATGATACCACAGTATAAGGACAAAATGATTGACTTCAACAATTGGCTAAGCTTCTGGTGTCATTCAAAGGGGATCCAGTATCTGTCTGCCTAGGACGACATGATCGACAAACCACAATGCTTTGCCAGAGAACGTCTGCATCTGTCGCCCCCTGGGATTCAGGTTACTGGCTAAGGCTCTTGCCACCCCTATAGTGTCTTTTTTAGGCAAGGCTCAAAGGACAAAACCACCACCGTAACAGGTACAAATATGAAAAATCTGAAGGTAATGCTAATCAATGCTAGAAGTCTAAACCTCAAAATGCCCTCTCTCGAGGCACTCCTAAAAATGGAGAACATCGATATCTGTGCAGTAACTGAGACCTGCTTCAAGGCTCCGGAGAGCACCCCTGCAATATCAGGCTATAACTCTTACTACACTTTTCAGCCACCAAACCAGGACCGAAACACTAAAGGTGGAGCAGTGTCCATATTCACCAAGGATATTCGCACTTCCAGGCTAGTTGCCCAACACAATGCATCCAAAATTCTCCAGGCGAACTAACACTAGGTAAGACTGCAATCCAAATTGTAGCTTGCTACAGATCCCCACCATGCCCCAAGATTCTCACTACACCTTTCTAAACATACTAGACAATATTAAGATGCAACCAAATACCCTAATACTGGGTGATTTCAACTCCCATGCCATTAACTGGGAAAACTACTTGTGTACCAACATCTTTGCCCAACGGTTCTTGGAATTCATAAATTCCAAAGCCCTGGATCAATTAATCCATAGTCCCTCCAGGGGCTCCAATATCCTAGACCTGGTCATTACCAACATGGGAAATTGATACTCCACACTAGTGGTCACCCCCTTGTTTTTTAGGTCTGACCATAAGCTAATCACATTTGACATCCACATCCCATCCCCATCCCCCAGTAAGGAAACATCTGTAAAAAACTTCTCCAAGACCAACTTCTTGCTAGTCAAGTCAGAAGTGACAAACTTCATGACACCCATGCAGATGGGAACTGAAAGTTTGACTGCCGAATCATACACTAAAGCATTGTACGAGCACATACACTCATGCATGAATTGTGACATCCCAAATAGAACCAAGATGCTCTCCTTCAAAAAAGGGAAGCCAATCTGGAGGTACCCTGTCATAAACAAACTATACAACAGAAGGAAGAAACTGTTGCAGAAAAGAGGAAAATCCCAGGATACAAAAAACTCCCTTACCAGCCTGAGTAAGAAGCTGCGATACCTCATAAAATCCTCCAAAGCTAGTTACGAAAGTAAAATTGCCAAAGATTCCAAAGACAACCACAAGGCATTCTATAGCTATGTCAAGAATCTAAATGGCAATGCTCAGATCTCCTCTGAGCTACAACAGAATGGCATTAAATATACTGATCCCAAGGACATTGCCAATAACCTGGCAGATTGATTCAGTGCCAACTTCACCCCCCTCTCACCTCCTAAAGGGCCCATCTCAATACCGAAAGATTGCAAAATTCCGGTAATCATGGCCACACAGGTAACAAAAGCACTCTCCAAAGCTAAGAATATAGCATCCATGGGACCAGACAACATCCCGGGCTGTGTACTACATGAACTACAAAATGAACTGGCACCTCACCTAAGTGTCATGTTTAATCATAGACTCACCTCAGGCTTTATGCTCACTGAGTGGCGCACAGCTACAGTTATCTCACTCCACAAGGGGGGATCCACCTTGGATCCTGAGAACTACCGTCCCATCAGTCTGATGAGGTTAATCTGCAAGGCCATGGAACATATTATCATGGAACTTATAAACAAAGACATTGGCAACTTTCAAACACTGGCCCCCATCCAGTCTGGGTTAGTGAAGGGCCAATCGTGTTTCCTGAACCTGATTGGCTTCTTTGAATCAGTCTCCACTCAGTCTCCAGAGCAGTGGACATTTGAGGGTAAGGCAGTCCACACAGCCTATCTAGACCTTGCCAAGGCCTTCAACACCATCCCCCACTCTGGAATCATAGATAAACTTACTAAGTCGGGCATAAATCCCTACATCACTTGATGGATTGCCAACTGGCTTACTGACAGAACCCACACTGTAAAAGTAGCCGACTCCAAATCCAGCTCCAGACAAGTGAGAAGTGGAGTACCTCAGGGTTCAGCCCTGGGACTGCTCTTGTTTGGCATCTACTTCTCTGAAGTATAGGCCAACACTAAGGGACTCTGGCTAACAAAAGTTTGCAGATGATTGCAAACTGGGAGCCATTACTGAATCCCCAAATGATGTGGATATTCTATAAAAGGGCCTTACAGAAACAGATGCTTGGTGCCAGAGCCATGGGCTCAAGCTCAATGCCAAGACATTTATAGTTATCCCCTTTGGGAAAAACCATGTACCCATGAATTACCACATAGGTGGCAGTACACTAAACACCGAAAGTGTGATAAGAGACTTAGGAACATAGGTGGACAGTGGTCTCACCTTTGATAACCACATCATCACAACAGTCAGGAAATCCTTCTATGTGGCACACCTCATCACTATGGGCTTTTCATCCAGAAAAAAGGAGGTCATTGTCCCACTGTACTCATCTCTCATTAGACTCAACATAGAGTACAATACCCCATTTGGTATGTACCTCACAAGACATCTACAACAACTGGAAAGGCCACAGAAACACCACACTAAAAGAATCACAGGCCTAAAGCAGATACCCTATGCTGAATGACTAAAAAAACTCCAGCTATACTCTGTTGCATATCGTCTACTCAGAGGCGATCTCTGCTTAATATACAAGGCCATGTCAAACCCAGAGCTTTTGGACATGCTACACTTAAAGAAATCCCAATCCATCAGAGCCACATGCTCCAGGGACCCAAACCTTGTCATCACAATGAACAAAACATGCTGGAGGGATAGGTTCCTGACCCAGAGACTCCCCATACTCTGGAATAGACTGCCCATACATGTCAAGCAGAGTGCCTCCTTGGCCCTCTTCAAAAGGAACCTTGACAAATGGTTGGGAGATAGGAAATTTATCCTGGGGATCACATCAGTCACCCTGCTAGACAGATGTCCAGGGAAGTAAATATTGTGGGAAGAAATAGCCAGGGAATTGTTATGGCTAGGCTTGTACAGGCCCTAGGGCTGATAGCCTAATACCAACATATATATATATATATATATATATATATATATATACACACAAACACACAAATATACAGTATGGATCCCTATCAGATGACAGAAATGTCATATGACTGAAACTTATTTGACTGAGACCATACGACTGAAATTTCAAAATACTGAAAAATCACTTGACTGAAACCCATAATACTGAAATCTTACAAAGCTAAATTTCAACATACTGAATTGTAAAGTGGACGATATAAAACCAGAATAGGTGGGGGGCTACGCATATAGCTTTTCCTCACTATAGTGCAATCCTGGAGTTAGCATATTTAGCTGGGAAGGGTTCTATTGTCCGCTTTACAATTCAGTATGTTGAAATTTAGCATTGTAAGATTTCAGGATTATGGGTTTCAGTCAAGTGATTTTTCAGTATTTTGAAATTTCAGTCTTATGGTCTCAGTCAAATGGGACTCAGTCGAATGCAATTTCTATCATCTGATAGGGATCCATATATATGTATATATATATATATATATATATATATATATATATATATATATATATATATATATATATATATATTCACTTCATAATCTCAAAATACTGAAATATCGAATTTCAGTAACACGATATCACAAAACTATGAAGTCGAATACCCTAAACACCAAACATACACAAACCCAACAACCAAAATCATGAATCTACAAAATCCCGAAAAACACACATCACACACTACAAAACACATACATACATGAACGTGCATACCTCCCAACACTTCCCTACAACAAACATAACACACACGCACGCAACCAAACACATACACCTACCCTTAGTATATGCAGGGAAACAAGCCCCCCTGCACCTCCCATATACTAACTCTGAGGTCACACAACACTCCATAACACACACAACCCAGCACCACACATTCCACACACCCTTGCACAAACACACATCACATACACACAAACACCAGCACTCCCAACACTAACACTTTCTCACTGCACAACACCTACCCTAACCCACACCTGAAACATCCCAACACACTCAAACACACACAAACCTTCCCCAAAACCCTAAAAAAGTACACTTACCTAATGCGCTATCTGTACTGCGGTTCAACATTCTGCATTCAACATTTCCGGGTTCGCGGTTTCCGTCCGTTTGACTTTACAGGCTTGAAATTCTAAAATTCGACATTTTAGCATTTCAAGCATGTAAAGTGAATCCATATATATATATATATATATATATATATATATATATATATATATATATATATATATATATATATATATATATATATATATATATATATATATATATATATATATATATATATTACATATTGTCTTTATAACTTCCTGTAACCATTTTGCCTTTCCAAAATGCAATTTGCAAAGTGCATAATGCATTTTTGCCTGTTTTGTTTAGAAGTACTTGACCAGATGGTATCAGTTTTTTTCATTTATAGTGCAGTTTGTTCTTTTTGTATGATTCAGAGTACGTCAGGTTTTCTTGTTTTGTTTTGTATTTTCCTTCTGCTTGCATTTGACTTTTTTATCTCTTTTATGTATTCTTATCAAAATTTAAACATTCTCCTTTTCTTTTTCTCTGATACCTAACTCACAGCCTCCCCTTTTCCCCTCTTCCCCTCCACTTACGTGCTAGTTTCCTGCCGCTTGCCTTGCTCACTTGTCATTTTCACTAAACCACTGGCCTTGCTGACTGGTAAGGGCAGAGCAATGCACTCTGTTTTACAAACTACTTTTGTGGTCTCTGAGAATGCAGCATCTTGGAGAATAAGTGGATGTTTTACATAACTTTTATGTTATCTCTTTCTCCAAGATGCAGCAGCCTTGGAGTGAAGATAGTGACAGAAGGATGTTGAAGGGGTGGGGAATGCAGTAGGTCTTATCTCCTGCAAAAAAAATATTTAATGTTTATACTGTTATATCTTTCCATGAAAGTGTTACAGTTTTGACTGTTGCTGTAACATTACTGTGTGCACATAATGCAAAGGTTTTACGCTGTTGTGATAAAGGAATTATGTTTTCAATGTTTAGAGACTGAGATGTCATAGTGGAACTAGTTTACAAGCACTATCAATAGAATGAGGAAAGCTATTGTATTTTTGAACAGATAACTGGTAACACCTAGCATAAGTGCTATGTACACTTCTAGAGATTTCATCTCTGAAAAGCTACAGACAGGACCATGGTTGTCCAGAGCGGTATGCACTAATATTGCAATGTCTGCACCACAAACAAAGGGATAGAGATTACACCTTCAAGGAAGGGAGGGGAAGAAAAATATGCTGAAAGCTTTGAAGTATCTTAAATGAACGAGTATTTTGATGTTGGAGCACCTTTAAGAAAATAAGCTGCATAAGAGGAAGTTGATGAAAACAGAGAGTGGGTAAATCATAATGAGAGCACCTGAAGCATCATTTCACAATAAACCTTATGAAAGGCAGAAAGAGCTTGTTCACAGAAGGGATGATACTCAGAATGGTACAGGAATTTAAGAAGGTACGAGGCAGGCAAAAGACTTTTTTCATAGATTAGTAGAATGAAGTAAAATGTAAGGCAGCTTGCAATGATAGTTTAGCCAATGGTAGAAAATGGACAGTATGAGTTGTCCAAGTGATTCTTATCAGTTATAACAGGCTGTATTTCTGCTTTCACAAGTTGTGCTTTCTTGGTGATTGTTTCCTTTTAGTGGAGAGGAAGTGTAATAAATTCTCCCATGTGTTTGTATTATAAATGACCTAGACTATACCTGTTTTGGGCTTCATTAAAGAATCTGATAACAATATATATATATATATATATATATATATATATATTATGTGGCTTGTCCTTTGCGCTAAATTTGTTGACTGCTTTGTAGTACTATGATTGCCACTATATAAATTTATTTTGTTAGAAACTGGACGTTTTGTTATAATGGGTGATGTGAAGTACTTCTAAAGAGGTTTACTAACTTTAATCTTGGACTACATTGAATGGTTCAGCTGTTTTATTAACTAGTTTAATCTCTTGTTGGCTCATTCGGTCCGCTGCGAGGTGAGCTACTGCCTGTCCCAGCCCCTGCCTCTCAGCACTCCCTCGATGCTCTTAACTGAATGTCCCGGGGGGTCTGAAGCAAAAATTTAAAGGGCTGGGAGGGTGGCCTAATGGTTAAGGTGTTTGCCTTACAAACACAAGGTGCAGGGTTTGAGTCTCACAAGGGATAATTGGCTAGGCTTAAAATGGCTCACAAGGGCAGTTAGCTTAGTATGAACCTATGAACTATTTGACAAAGTTGAACTTAGTACAAAAAATGTCTGATAAATACCATGCTGATGTGGTTTGCCACCTCACTTTCACAATCTCAGTGGTCGGTTGAACAAATTAATGCATCCCAAAATGAGAACACTGAAAAAAAATAGTGCTGAAACCCATATAAATGAAAAAATGTAAGCTGAAGATGCATTTTGTAGGCAAGAGGGGAAAAGACCCATTTATCTTCTTGGGGGGGGGGGGTCACCCACACCCCTACTATTTAATTATTCTAATCCAAGGTCATAGTCTGTTAATATGATATTTCTTTCCCTTGAGAGTGATATTTAAGTAGAATTTATATCAGTATTATGCTGATTTGGACTTTTTTATCTGAAGGTGATATAATTCATTCAAATGACCATCAGTATTCTAATCAGGAGCCTGACTGCACATGCATAATGGGTGTAAGGGTATCCAAAGGGTAACAGACCTCCAGCTGCTAAGGAAAATGTAAAGTCAGGCCAGTGACAAGCAACTTGTCCCCAGGAGAGTAACAAGTCTACAGCTACTGGACAACTATAGTGCGTAATATGACAGACCGGCGGGGGGCAGCACTGAAATACAAAAACAAGTATATCAATCTAAAACAAGAAAGACAGAATTAGTATCAGTGAGCTAATTTAGTGGCAAAAAATGTGTGTGAAACACCAGGCAAGACCAGAGAGAAGAATTAGGCAGAAATACAGAAGCATCAACTGTACTTGTCTTGTATATGGAGATCGTGGGAATGGCCTGCATATTGATTTTGAGGTCCAAGTATAGTAGCTCCTGAATGGTTGACAAATCCACATACCTTTAGGTCTTCAGTCCATGAGGTTATTGAACTCAGACCCTTCAACAGATTATCAGAGAAATGAAATGCACATGCTCAAATCCAGTCATCTATTGAATAATTATGGCATTAACACTGTACAAGTCACAATAAAATTAATTTTAATCAAGGATTTTCTTTTATTTTGTTCAGGATGACATCTGCACAGCAAACACATATAACCACTCCTTAAGCCACTTATGGAAGATCTAAATATTGTTAGAGAGACAGAGAGAGAGAGAGAGAGAGAGAGATTTAAAAGAAATATACAACTGAATTTCTAAACGTTGCTTATCCATAAATTTGACGAAAACTGTGATTTTAATTGCTCAGGCCAACCTTAAAATATCATTTGATTCCCCTCCATTGGCACAGAGGGATAAACACCTGACTATGACCCACAATCACAAACAAGGTCGAAGCTTGAACAGATGGTTCACTGAAATAAATAATATTCAGATAAATCCACAACAGCATTCAATGAGTCAGCCAAAGGATGAAGAAGCCACAATCCAAAAAATAGTAAAACTGAAAAAAATGTTATTGTAGGTTAGTGCTTTTGTGATGTTACGCACCACTTCATCAGACCATAACTACACATTCAACTGTGATGAACTTTATACTAGTCATAGTTAACGTTAATTAGAGAACAGCCTATCAAGGCACAGAACTAATTAACTTGGCTATGTATATCATTCTGCATAAATCATGAAACTGCATCAAAAACACAAATAAACATCAATAACCCAAAATTAAACAATATAAAATACTATAAAAAATATATATATAAAAGTTTCTCATATAAAAACTTTACATGACACTTACATAAATATAGAATAACTACTTAAAGAGCCTTCTGTTTTTCAGAACTGGTTTCAAAGGGATTTTATTGTTTAACCCCTTCCCCCTATCTGCCCTTAGCCTTATGATCCATCTGGTTTCGGAAATTTCAGTATGGTTATTAATAACCCCTCTTCGATCATTTTCCATTATATTTTCTGTCACTAAAAATCTAAATGTATGTGCTGATATCTCAATAGATACATGTTTAACCAAAGCATTTGTCAGGACACCATTCCTAATATTTAAAAGATGTTCCCTGATTCTAAATCTCAACTTTCTGTTGGTCTTCCCCACATAGAAAGCCGAACAGAGGATGCAGACAGCTAAATAAATGACATTTGAGGTGTTACAGTCAGCTGTCACATTAAACTTAAATGCTCTTTGAAGATCTGGGTGATCAAACAAGTTAGTCTTGTCTATATATTCTCATTGATTACATCTAGTACATGGTACAGTTCCTTTTATAATATTAGTTTTTATTTGCATTGTCTCTCTGGGATAGCATAAAAGTCTCTTCAGAGATTTTTTTTGTTTTTGAACAAAAAGTTAGGTTTGTCCCCCACTATATTTCTGTTGTCTGAATTATGGGTCAAGACAGGCCAATGTTTTATAATTATTTCCGTAACTATATTAACATCTCTGGTAAAATATGTTGGTACTCAAACTATATTACTTTTATGTCTAGCCTTTTATTGTTCTCATTATGTAGTGAATAATAGGGTTTCCCCAGATTATTTCTCATGTTTCTCCATGTAGCTGCTTCACCTAAGATTTTCTGAGTAGAGGGGTCAATGTAGCCTCTTTCTTCGAATCTATCTTTGAGATCAGATAGTTCCTTTTTAAAGTCATCATCATCTGAAGTTAATGTAGAAACCCTTAACGCCTGACCCTTAACTGCATTTTCTAAATATGTGCCTTGGATGCATGTTCTTTTTATGAAGTTATGCATTCCTATGGCAATCCTTCCTGTGTATTTTGGTGGATAAACACCCAATACTGTTCTTAAAGACCATGATATCTAAAAACTCAATCTCATAGTATGAACTCCTGATATTAAACTTCAAAAAGTTGGTGCTATTCATGATTTCTTCAAAGAAGCACTTAATTTCAGCCTCTTCTCCACAATATAATAGGAAAATATTGCCCACAAATCACCTATAGAAAACTATCTGATGCCATTTACTTGGATGTAAAACATAACTTCTCCCATGCAGTCATAGGTTCATAGGTTCATAGGTTCATACTAGGCTATCTGCCCTAGGGCATTTATAAGCCTAGCCAGAGTGTGTGTGGCTTTCACCACCCCTTAGGATGAGAATACTATACCCATTAGTTTGCTGTGCCTCTGTCCAGCAGTGATACAGAGATGATTCCCGGGGTAAACCTATGATCTCCCATCCACTCGTCAAGATTTCTCTTGAACAGAGTCAGTGAGGGGCTCTGCCTCACATAGACTGGGGTTCTGTTCCATAGTGTAGGGAGTCTCTGGGTGATGAATCTGTCCCTCCAGCACGTCCTATTTATATCCGTGTTGAGGTTTAAGTCTCTTGCTCTCGTGGCTCTGGTGGATTTGGATTTTTTGAGGTGGAGCATGTCCATTAATTCCGGGTTGGACATTGCCTTGTATGTCAGGCACAGATCACCTCTGAGCAGACGGTATGCGACTGAATAGAGCTGGAGTTTCTTCAGTTGGGCATCGTATGACATATGTTTGAGCCCCTTTATCCTTTTGGTGAGGAACTTTTGGGGTCTTTCCAACTGCTGCAGGTGTCGGGTAAGGTACATTCGAATGGGGCATTGTACTCAATCATTGGTCTGATAAGTGAAGAGTACAGGGGTACAATGACCTCTCCTGATCTGGATGTGAATCCCTTCATGATCAGGTGGGCAATGTAGAAGGTCTTCCTAACCACTTTGGCAATGTGAGTGTCAAAAGAGAGGTTACTGTCAACTTGGGTCCCCAGGTCCCTGATAACTTCTTCCGTGTTTAATGGATTACCACCTATGTGGTAATTAGGGGTTACCTTGTTTTTCCCAAAGGGTATGACTATACATTTTTGGCATTTAGCTTAAGGCCATGGCTCTGGCACCAGTTATCCATTTCTATGAGACCTCTCTGGAGGATGTCTGTGTCTGATGGAGTGTCAATTATGGTGCCCAGTTTGCAGTCATCTGCAAATTGTGTCAGCCACAATCCCCCTATGTTTGCCTGCACTTCAGAAAAATAAATGCCGAACAAGAGGGGGCCCAGGACTGAGCCCTGTGGGACACCGCTCGTGACCGGCTTAGAGTCTGACATGGCACCAGCAACTCTAACCCTGTGTGTTCTGTCCTTGAGCCAGTTTGCAACCCATCTTGTGACATATGGGTTTACATCTAAGCTGGTGAGCTTTTCTATGATGCCCGAGTGGGGTATTGTGTTGAACACTTTTGCTAGGTCAAGGTAGGCTGTGTGAACTGCCTTACCCTCATCAATGGCCTTAGTGACTGTTTCAAAAAAGTCGACCAAGTTCAAGAGGCAGGATCTGCCCTTGACAAAGCCAAATTGGGTAGGATCCAGTATCTGTAAGTCCCCAATGTCTTTATTTATGAGTTCCATTATGATCCTCTCCATAGCTTTGCAGACAAGACTCGTCAAGCTTATGGGGCGGTAATTTCCAGGGTCCGTAGAAGCACCGCCTTTGTGGAGTGGGACCACAGTTGCCGTACGCCATTCTTTGGGTACGTATCCTGTAGTAAGGCTAAGATTAAACAGCAGCCTTATGTGTGGGTTTAGTTCCTCATTGAGTTCATGTAGCACACAGCCGGGGACACCGTCCGGTCCCACTGATGCTGTGTTTTTTGCTTTAGAGAGAGCAGCTCTCACCTGGGCATCTGAGATGTTTGGGAGGCTAGACTCTGGTGGGATAGATATTTCTCCTTTGGGGAGGGAGGAGAAATTTGCACTGAACCTGTCTGCCAGTATGTTGGCAATGTCTGTGGGTTCAGTGATTTTTCATCATTTTGGACTAATTCTGAGCATATCTGGGAGTTTCCACCCAGGTTTCTAACATAGCTAAAGAAGGCTTTATGATTGTCTTTTGTGTCATTAGCGATTTTTCTCTCAAAGTTGGCCTTGGATGATTTTATGAGTGAACGTAGTTTTTTGCTAGTATTGATCAGAGATGCCTTCCCTTTTAGGGATTTTGCTCTGTCATGTAGTAGCTTTCTCCTCTTGTTGTAGAGTTTGTTTATGGCTGGGGTCCACCAGACTGGGCGCCTGCCTTTGGTGGAAAGGGTCTTGATTTTATTAGGGATTGCTTGATCCATACATTCCTGGAGGTGCTCGTAGAAGGCATTTGTAAGGGTTTCAGCAGCGTGGGTTGTGGTTTCCACTGGCTCGGGGGCCTTGAAGGATACCACTCCAGTCTTAAGAAGTGTGAAGTTTGCTTTTGAGAAGTTCTTCACTGTGGTCTTTTTTGATGGGGGTGGGGGCAGGATGTGGATCTCCAGTGAGTTTAATTTATGGTCTGATCTCACCAATGAGGGATATACTTCCGGTGTGGAGCATTTTGTCCCCATGTTTGTGATGATCAGGTCTAGTATATTTTCTCCTCTTGTGGGAATGGTGACTAGTTGTTCCATAGCATTTGAGTTTATGAACTCAAGGAACCTTTGGGCTAGGGTGTTGGGGCTTGAGTAATGTTCCCAGTCTATGTTTGGGTAGTTGAGGTCACCCAATATGATGGTGTTTGGAGAGACATTCATACTCTCCAGTGTCTTCAGGAAGGCTGTGTGGGTTTCCTGAGTTTGAGAAGGTGGTCTGTAGCATGTTACAAACTGTAGGGCAGTTTTACCTATGGTTAATTGCACCTGGATGGTCTCCGATGCTTCGTGCGTTGCCACTAACCTGGAGGTGTGGGTATCCTTTATGAATATGGATACTCCCCCTCCTTTTGTGGTTCGGTCCGGATTTTGGGGCCGGAACGCATGATATGAGGTATAACCTGATAGTGCTGGGGTGCTCTCAGGAGCCTTGAACCAGGTTTCAGTCACAGCACAGACATCGATGATACTGAGGAGGGCTTTGAGGGCGTGCATCTTGAGGTTTAGACTTCTGGCATTGAGCAGTATTACCCTTAGTTTTTCTCAATTTTTGTTTTCTAGGGTGGTAGGTTTATCATTTGAGCCTTGCCTAAAAAAGGCACTATGGGGGTGGCAAGAGCCTTTGCCAATATCCGGAAGCCCAGGGGTGACAGGTGCAAGCCGTCCCTTGCGAAGCAGCATGGCTTGTCAAGCATGTCATCCCAGGCAGACAGACATTGGATCCCCTTAGAATGACACCAGTAATTAAGCCAATTATTAAAGCTGATCATTTTGTCTCTGTATTGTGGCATCATTCTTGGTGAGGGTAGGATACTGCTCAGGGTCAGGGTCATACCAGCCTGGGCGACATAATCTGAGAACTCCTCTATGTCTCTTTTCATGTAGTCCAGGGAGGTACATCTCAGGTCGTTCACACCGGCATGGACAATGACTGAGTCATACTTGTACTTGCTGTGGAGTGACCTGAGTGCTTGTGTTATGTGGCGGATTCTAGCGCCTGACAGGCAGCTTACTGTGATCTTTTCCTTGTTCAGTCTGGTGAGTGGGACGTCAGTGTGTCTGACTATGGAGTCACCTATAACAAGTGTGTCTGGCATTGTGTTTGGCCTTAAGGGCTGTGACTGTTTAGCACACTGACTTTGAGAACTATGTGTTGCATGTCTTATGTCTTGAGGTGGCAGTTGCTTGGGTGTCTGCTTTGGAGGCCTCTGTAGTTTTGGTAGATTTTTGATCAGTGCCTCCGAGTATGTCTTTGTGTGTTTATGTGTTTGTTTTGCAGTTGTGATAGTTCTATGTGAAACTGGGTTTGTGGTGTGCGTGGTTTCCTTCTCCTCCTGTCTGGTCTTGGCAGTCCTGAGTTGAGAGAGCTCAGCCTCCAGTTTGGCTATATAGTTGCATCTCTCACATGTATTTGTGTTTTGTGGGAGAAGGAGTGGGTTGTCTGTGTACATGAGGCAATTGTAACATTGCCTCAAGATGCCCAGATTCACCAGCTGAACAGGAGAGGACGCTAGCAACTGACCCTTCAACACGCTAGAAAAAGTGAAAAAGTTTGCTGTGTAACTGAGTCAGAAGGGACCTATAGGGAAATGTGCTCCCCACTCCCACTGGTGAACAAAGACACTTACTTTTATCCAAATAAGGATATGGAATAGCACAGGAACCAAGACAAAGCCCAGAGGTCAGCAAACTCTGAAGACTGGACTATTCTAGTTCAGTAAGGCGGGAAAACAAGATTTTTTTTTTTCTTTTTTGCAGGAAACAGAAGAAAAACAGACAGTAAATGCTATAAATGCTTTTAAACGGCTAGCACACTTGAGTGTGTTAGCCTACAGGTAAAATTAAGCAACAAATAACTTTTTTAAAAGTGCAAAACAGTTAATCAACACAAAAACAGATTAAATAGAATGCAGAGCTGTATAAACAGGTGAAAAAGCAGTCGCTAAGCAGTAAATAATCAAAAAGCCAGAAAAAAATACTTAAATCAGGAAAAAGTCACTCTTTTGCTCTCTGCTGCTTGTAGAACTCTGCAGGACACCACGAGGAGCTGTGCTGAGTTGAATGCAAGCAAAAAAGCGTGCTAAAGCGGGCTTTATTACAGGGGGCTGAAAAGAGCTAGGAATTGAACCAAAATGGCCAATAGACTACAAGTTTCTGGCTGGAACCACTCGTCTAGGGACAAATAGGCCGCTCAGTGCTCACCACTCCCACTGGTGAACAAAGATGCTTCCTTTTATCCAAATAAGGATATGGAATAGCACAGGAACCTAGACAAAGCCCAGAGATCAGCAAACTCTGAAGACTGGACTATTCTAGTTCAGTAAGGTGGGAAAACAAGATTTTTTTTTTTTTTTTTTTTGCAGAAAACAGAGGAAAAACAGACAGTAAATGCTATAAATGCTTTTAAGCGGCTAGCGCACTTGAGTGTGTTAGCCTACAGGTAAAATTAAGCAACAACTAACTTTTTAAAAGTGCAAAACAGTTAATCAACACAAAAGCAGTTTAAATAGAATGCAGAGCTGTATAAACAGGCTAAAATGCAGTCGCTAAGCAGTAAATAATCAAAAAGCCAGAAAAAAATACTTAAATCAGTTATAGCAAATACAGTTATAACAAATGCTCTGAAATATACTGTATATTTCCAAAATGTTTGAGAAGGACAGTCAGAACACAAGAAGGTTCAGGCGTAAGAGAAAAAAAAAAAAGTTTTGTTTTACTTTTTGAAAGGGAAAAAGGAGGAACAGAAGGCCTTATCAAATGTTCTCTCTGTATTAAGCAGCATGAGCTAATGACACTAGACTGGGAATGTGTCACAGAAGGGGCGGGCAACTGCAAAGCCACCAAGTATAAGAGCAAGACACCAACAGGGAGGGAGGGTGGGACAAAATAGCCTACAAGACAGCAAGAACTACAGAGACAAATGAAAGTTTTTAAACAGATAAGGATTTGTGAAGATACTGAATAGACAAAGTGCTTTATATATATTAAATTGTAAAAACAGTAATCTGTAAAAATAATCAAAAAAAATCAAGATACTTATATTTTGTAGCTCAGTTGCAGTCAACAACTTCTCTAGTCTACACTGTGTGCAAAGACAGAAACTTCTTTTTTTTTTTTTACAAGAACACAAAAGAACCAGCCCCCACTAGCCAAGAGATAATAACACAGAGGAAATGTTTCAGTTTACACAATAGCCTACAAGACAGCAAGCACTACAGAGACAAATGAAAGTTTTTAAACAGATAAGGATTTGTGAAGATACTGAATAGACAAAGTGCTTTATATATATTAAATTGTAAAAACAGTAATCTGTAAAAATAATCAAAAAAAATCAAGATACTTATATTTTGTAGCTCAGTTGCAGTCAACAACTTCTCTAGTCTGCACTGTGTGCAAAGACAGAAACTTCTTTTTTTTACAAGAACACAAAAGAACCAGCCCCACTAGCCAAGAGATAATTACACAGAGGAAATGTTTCAGTTTACACAATAGCCTACAAGACAGCAAGCACTACAGAGACAAATGAAAGTTTTTAAACAGATAAGGATTTGTGAAGATACTGAATAGACAAAGTGCTTTATATATATTAAATTGTAAAAACAGTAATCTGTAAAAATAATCAAAAAAAATCAAGATACTTATATTTTGTAGCTCAGTTGCAGTCAACAACTTCTCTAGTCTGCACTGTGTGCAAAGACAGAAACTTCTTTTTTTTTACAAGAACACAAAATCACCAGCCCTCACTAGCCAAGAGATAATTACATAGAGGAAATGTTTCAGTTTACACAATAGCCTACAAGCAAGATACAAAAAAAAAATTTTTTTCAGTAAATTTTGGGGAAAAAC